>NC_059352.1:27663203-27965703 GCF_019703515.2 Myxocyprinus asiaticus
ATATATATATATATATATATATATAAACGAACTGTAAACTAAAACAGAATAAAAAATTATTATTCTAATATAATATAATTATTCTAAAATAAAATAAAAATCATTCAGTGAGAGGAAAGGAGAGGTCAGATCAGATCTTGGGATCGCCTGAGGCCACTGAGCTCACAGGCCAGGATCAGTAACTGACTCTTGCTCTAATGTTATCTGTTTGGATTACCTGTCACAACCTATTACAGCCCTTATATGCCTCTATATTTGGATCTGTGCAGACCCTGAAACTCTTCCCAGGCAATCAGGGGAGAGGTCAGACACAGATTTGCATCATTAATGCCAAGGCCCTGAACTAAGATAAACTTTAATTTGAACTAAAAGCAAACAGACAAACTTTCTTAGGACAGCTTATGTAAATAAGGAGGATAAATGCATGGTGAGCTACATATGATACATTATGTGATCCAAACTCACTTTTATTTCCACAGTGCAATTCCCTGTATCATTTAATTATTAATTATACTATGTGCTGCAATTTAAAAAACATAAAAGAATCAAGACTTTTTTAGCATGTTCCTGTAATAGACAAGATTGTGTCATGCATACACCAGAAAAAGATCAACAGAACAATTTACAGTACATTATAACACTAACTTTATTATAGATATAATTTATGATTTAGTATTATAAATACTGTAATAAAAACATACACTGTTTTGTGATATATAGCAGAAAAGATGTAGTACATTCTACATTGAATAAGTCAGTTTAAGCATGAACTTGAACATATTAGGTAAATTCTACATTTGTACTAAATTCAGTCATGTAAAAATGAATGTTGTACTTTATAAGTAAATATTATTAATGATTGATTATTATATTTACAATGCTCCATCAAAGTAGAAACCCTTGTCATATTAATTAGCTAATTTGAGTACATTTCACAGGTAAATGATATAAGTAAAATCTGCTTAATGAGCTTGCATGGTTTCATTGTTTGCAAGTTGATTTACACCATTTTTATCATTGATTTCTTGTTTTGTGAAGTCTGAAGCTCATTTTCTACTAAAAATGACCCATTTATGATAAAAAGAAATCTCATCATGTTTTGTGCACCAAGTGTTTAGGTCTGTGTGTGCAGCTCTGGATTTTTTTTCTACTGCTATTAAAGCCATGTGATGTTGTCTAATTGACTACAGAACATGCATTAAGCATTCCTAGGGAAGGTATCAGTGTTAAATAATAATTGAAATGCTAGTACACTTTTAAAAGCATGGCTTAATTCAGTGCTACACTGAGTGTAATGTACAGAGAGTGAGTAAAATTCACTTGAAATAGAGTACTGTAAATTAAACTTTACTTGAGTATTTCTAATTAAAGCCACCAAGAATTGTGTGTAGCCTTTACTTGAAAATGCACTGTTCAAGCTTGAACAGTAAGCATTTTCCCTTTAGCTCCTGTAATTTTTAGAGATATTTTCTGAGTAATAATTCTATTAGGAGAACTGGAGTCTTTAGTTCAATTGCAGGACAGAGTGTTATAAAAGAAAAGGCATAGCAATCTAATAAAGCACTTCCATCAGTTATGTAAGCCATCCTTTTGCATTCTGGTAAGCACCATTTGAAGAGAGGAAGCTGATTTAAGTGCTGAGTTTAATGAAAAACCACAGAGACAGATAAGTGAAGTTAAATAAAGACTGCATGTGTTGCTATGTATTCTGTTACGAGAAACAAAAGAATTTTGGCCAAGTATCATTTGATTATTCATGTTCACCATTGCACTATGGCCTCTTCCTCTTGTTAGTTCTGCTTAGGTGCAGAAATAATTTAACATCCCCTTTTTCATTCATGAAAGATGTAAAAAACTGGAATAAGGAAAAGCTGCAGCTCGAGTGGATCATTGTTCATTTTAGGTAAAGTACCCACATACACATAAACGCACACATACACACTGGCTGTTATCAGAATCAAGAGCTTAAAGGGATAGTTCACACAAAAATTTAAATACTGTCATCATTTACTCACCCTCATACCATCCCATATGTGTATGAATTTCTTTCTTCTGCTGAACACATACAAAGATTTTTAGAAGAATTTCTCAGCTCTGTGTGTCCATACAATACAAGTGAATGGGTATCAAAACTTTGAAGCTACAAAAGCACATAAAGGCAGCATTAAAGTTATCCATAAAACACCAGCGATTAAATCCACATCTTCTGAAGTGATGTGATAAGTGTGGGTGAGATACAGATCAACATTTAAGTCCTTTTTTACTATCAATCTCCACTTTCACTTTTACTTTCACATTCTTCTTCTTTTGTTTTTGCTGATTTGCATTCTTCGTGCATACTGCCACCCAGGGCCGTAACCAGGGTTTGAAAATTAGTGAGGTCCATGGTGAGGTTTTACCAGCAAATGCAACATATTCTATACATACAAATTTAATATAAAAATTAAAGGGCAGAAACCAATAATAATACTGAAATTATTTTTTTTAAATCGCAAATGCAGTTAACAATATTAATACTGAATTTTTGTCACATAGAAATGTACATTTGACAATAAAGCATTGATTTTGAAATTTACTCATATTAACTACAGAAAAATCAGCAAAAGTTAATTAACAACTAATTTATCTAATTTAACAACTAATATTACATATTAATATTATCCAAATCAATCAATTGTTTTCCTTTTACCAGACTCTTAATTATTTAAAGGTGCACTCAGTAATTTTTTCCCGTTTAAAAAGTTTTTAACTTAAGAAATTAATTATAATTTTGAAACATATGAATAAAATCATGAGCACTCACATGATATGAGGACTCTAGTCATGTTTAATAATATGTTTTATTCTACATGGGGCAGGGGCACCCTCATGGGGGCTGCCATTTTAGAATCACATGACCAGCTGAAAACTACTTGTTTAAACTCAGTAACCTTTTAAAAAACTCTTGTTCTAGGACACTTTCACTCTCGGATTAAATTAATCATGGTTGAATGTGAATAGTGAATTTCTACAAAGGCATCTGTTACTGAAAACTACTGATTTTGAATGATGCTGCATCCACACCACTAGGTGTCACTGTAAGTCCAAGATGACATAAGCAAAAAGTTACAGAGTGCACCTTTAATTCACCTTTTTCAATTAAAGTTCATTAGAACTGAACATATTTACAAGGAAGAAAAAGTCATAACTTCTATATGTATAAAAATCTATAGAATTTGTTATGAAAAACAATATCCTAAACACATGTAGAAATAATAAAAACAACCTCCATAAAAGTGACTTTTATTGCCCTAATATACCATATTTAATATTTTTGTAGTCTAATAATATTAACATTTATTATAAATATATACATTTCTGGCAATATACCATAGTTTCTACTACAGTTGTTACTACAGTAACTGTCTGGTATATTTCTATAAGGATGCTGATTTGTGGAATGAAAAGCCTGTAATTACCAGTGTGAATGGAACAATATTTTCCTGTTTACCTCGTCACTGTAGTTTAATATGACGGGCTGTTTAATCTTGTTTCAACTAGCTTCAGTACAGAGCCTTTAAGGGTACGTTTACACGACAACGATGTACTAAAAACGGAAAAATTTTTCCTTTGCGTTTTTGAAATGTTTCATGTACAGACGACAACGTTGTCAGAACGATCCCCGTTCACATGGATCAGCGAAAACAACTAACAACGCTGTATTATGCATGCCAGGCCGGTCATTGGCGATGTCACTTTGTAAAGAAACACTGCATGCCTGCGCACATAAGCATTCTTCCACAGAATACAAACAATGAAGATGGCGAAAGCATCAAGCAATTTTGTCTGGACGGATGATGAGGTTGCTTTATTACTACAATTACTTTGCTGGAGAAGCATCAATAAACTCACAGTCCTGTAGTCCGCCATTGTAGTTTTGAATGTCTCGCGCATGCCTATAGACTGAACTCTCAAGACTATTCGATAAACTCTGCTCATTTTTTACCATCAATTCGTCTCCTGCCTTCTTCTGTATTCCCCCTGCTGACTCTTGGGCTGGTAGGAGAGTGAGTTAACATAACAAGCTGTTGATGTTGACTGGTTTTGGATATCAGACAGAACTCGGATATACTCTGATGGAGAGAGAGGTCTTGTGTACACTGGATCTAACATGCATTTTCACTGCCTCATGTTTTCATATTCTAAGCATCTCACTGAATACTGTACATGGCATCACATCTCTGTCTATAGGCTATATACACAAGCAGTGGGTGAATGAATTGCAGGGTAAATTTACATAAAATAAAATGAAGTAAATAAATAAAATAACATTTAAAATACAAATACATTTTTCCCATCTGAATCCATACATTAATTTCAAGATTTTCAAATTGCAGGTTCTGCCTACTGTACAATGTTCACACTCCATACAAAACACTCCAAATTAATAAATTGTTGATTATTGTTATTTGCACAGACACCAGTATTCATATTGATAATTCTCAAATAAAATCTCAAATTGATGCCTATCAATCCATCATGGTTTATATAACACATAATACGCGTGCGCATGACGTCATCGTTTTCACAAATTCGCATTTTTGTATGTTTACACGGAGACGATAACGGCATCGTTTTCAAAAAGATGCACTTTGAAAACCGTTTTCAAAAGTTTGCGTTTTCAGGCAAAAATGCCATTGTCGTGTAAACAAACAGGCAAAACGCATAAAAAGTTTTTGTTTTTACTTGAAAACATTGTCGTGTAAACGGCCCGTGTCTCATATCAGATGGGTTTATAACAAAGAATTCTGTTTCAAATTCAAATGGGTCGCACGCGACTCGCACTGTGTTAACCTCGGGACAGCACGCCGCAAGCGCAGAGCAGGTTCGTCAGATTAGTGAGACCAGTCCCACTTTTACTCTGCTCTGCTCAGCAAATGCGCTGCGCAGCTTCAGGTAGCGCCATTTGGTCACACTCTTGTAGTATTTGCGGACACTAAAGAATCCAGCCTTTGTTTGGACTAAATTATACATGCATGCAGATACTCAAAGGAGTTTTCAACCGCTTATTTGTTTTATTCAGTTGTACATAGCATCAAAATTTATTTTGGAATATGAAACATTTACCGAGGTACGGACCTCAATGCTGGTTACGGCCATGTCGCCACCTACTGGGCAGGGAGGAGAATTTATAGTAAAAAAGGACTTAAATTTTGATCTATTTCTCACCGACACATCATATTCTTTCAGAAGACATGGATTTACCCACTGGAGTCTTATGGATTACTTTTATGCTGCCTTTATGTGCTTTTAAGAACTTCACAATTTCTTCAATTTGCTTGCATTGTAAGGACTTACTAAGCGGAAATATTCCTTTAAAAAAATCCTTTGTTTGTGTTCAGCAGAAGAAAGAAAGTCATACACATCTGGGATGGTATGAGGGTGAGTAAATGATGAGAGAACTTTCATTTTTGGGTGAACTATTCCTTTAAGTGATAGATCACACAAAAGTGAAAATAGTGTCATCAGTATGACTTTCTTCAGTGGAACACTGATGTTAGGCAGAATGTAAGCCTAAGTAACCATTTACTTTAATTTATAAAAAAAAAAAAAAAAAAGTATTTTTCTGTTCCACGGAAGAAAGTCATAGGGTTTGGAACAACATAGGGTGAGAAAAATGATGAAGTAATTTTCATTTTTGCTGTGAACTATCGCTTTAAGTTCTTTAGGGGAATGGCATGAATACTAGCGAAAGTGCTTTCCACTACTTGCTATGGATTCCTTTTCTATATCCAAATGGTCTACTCCTGTCATTGTGCGGTTACAGATCTCTTAACTGTCTGAGATGCAAAACTGGTTAAACTGTAGACTCCAGGATGCCATTCAATTCTACAGAGGAATCAAGATCCTCGTATCCTTACAGTCTGATGTATTTTCTGTACTGGCCTAATTATCCTACGATCACACTGTCTGCCATACGCTGACTCCATTGAGCTAGATAAACAAGTGCGCTGATTCCCTCTGGACAGACTTCCTCCCATGCAGAGAAGCGTTCGTGGGAAAGCGATCTGATGAAGGGTTTTAATAGAGCAGAAATCATGCCTGTAGTCATATTCTGAGCAGCAGATAAAGCGGCCATATTAAAATACTCCTGAACCACTGATGAAAACTTTACAAGTGTCTCACAAAAATAAACAGTGGCATCTCATCATCACCCAATAGTGACAAGATCCTGTCCTGCAGCAAACTTAGTCAGATTGCAACTACCACGTGAACGCATTATCAAATAACCAATAAAACAATCAATTCACATTATATAGTTATATAGCCAAATGCTGTAAGACATTATTGAAACACAGAACCAGATTTTAACATGAAAATGTAAGTGGTGCATGCTCGTGCAAAAAGATTTTTGGGAGGTTGCCAGAGCGTTGTTCTGCAGTTGCAAGGGTGTTCTGGTTGGTTAGTTACTGGCCCAAGTCAAAAGAGTCCACCCCCAATTATATTTTTGCCTCTAGATATGGTTCGGGTCCCTTCTTCAATATACTGTAGGTCTATTTTTTTCACCCATGTTATTTATTTTTATTTTTTTTTTATTGTCCACCAGGTGAAAGTCAAGCACTTAAAAAAAGTTTACCAGTAGCACAAAAAGGAGCATGCTTTGAGTTAGTCTGTAGCACAAATGGTGTGAGACAAGTTACATGCTGAAGTTTAATACTTAGGGCTAGCAATAGTAGCAATAGTAATGCTGATGCTTGTCTTTGCAAACAACACTAATTAAGTCACATCCAATTAGCAGCACATCTGTGTATGAGTAATATAGTAAATCTGTGAAATTACTGTTTATCTCTAAACAGCTGTGAAAAGATGACAGTTTTAAATGTATGCTTTTATCAAAAGTGACTTACAATGCATCCGGGATATGCATTTTATCACAACATGCATTCCCTGGGAATCAAAAGCATGACCTTGGAGTTGCTAGCTTCAGGAATACAGCCAATTTGTATGTGTATAATTTTTAATTATTATAACGTATGACACATTATTTATGGGGACAAAACAAAGAGAACACTAAGGAGTTTTTTGACTCAATGAACGTTATTCAGAATTTTGAGGCAGCAGTATTAGAATATGGACATTAGTATTTGGTTTTGAGGGAGGACTGATTCCCTGAGGGGAAAATGACAGATGTGAGCCAATAGGTGTCAGCCTTCCCTGTGCCCCCACTCGCTTCTAAACGGAAGCCAAAACACTAAAAGGAGTTACAAACTATTAGGAAACAAGCCTGGAAAACAGCCACAAAAAGACTTACATACTTGGCCATCCGTTAGCCTTTAGACTGCTTGTCATTGACACACATGAAAAGGGATATGAAGTGTAGGACAGTGTCCTGAATATACAAACGTGTACAAAATTCGGAGTCAACACTGAAAATATGGAATTCAAAATCTAATTTAAAACTGAAAATAGACAAAGTTTTTGATTTTGAAAAATCTAAATCAATGAAACATCAATAAGAAATATTTAAGATTCTGCACTAATTCTAGTGTACATTTATTAAGTAAATTTGTTAAATTGACCATGTTAACTGTACAGATTTTCCTTGCTTTCATACAAGATGCTCTTTGAAACATTCTCAAATCATGCTGGAATAATGGATCATCAGGTTTTTCACAAACTTGTGGAGTCCATGCCAGCTTGAGTGTAATTAAATAAAAAAAATAAAAAAGGAGACATTATAAATGCTTAGAAATGTTTTACTCAATTATTTAGATAACAGAGGTCGACCAATAGTGGATTTTGCAGATACCGATAACTAAGGTGGTGGAAAAGGCAAATAACCTATTAATCAGCTGACAGTTTTTTAAAATCAATTTATAGAATGACAAACACAGACATTAAGGCTACAACAGTCCCAAAATCCCAAAAGGAGTTTATTGTGCAACCAAAATCTCAATAATAACTAGAAAAATTAAGATTTGATGCATTACGGGGGACTTTCAACTTTAAACACATCAGAAATACACAGGAGACTCTTATTTTGAAATGACAGAGAATTGGCTACATTACAAATGCTCTATATGTAAGTATTTGCCAAATTAAGCTTTTTATAGCATTTACCAGAAGAAGAGTTTATATGTATATATTTTACCAGCTGAGATTTATTAATGAGGAATAAAAAATGAGCAAAAAATAAACTAAAAAAAAGATTTTTGCCGATAACTGATGGTTCCAAAAAGCGTCTATCACCAGTTACTCTGTAAAACTGATATATCGTTCAACCTCTTGATATGTCATTCTGTAATAAAAAAATAATAATGTTACAGAATAAAAAATTATTTTTAATTTGGGATCAGAATTTGAGACCCCACTGTAGATCAGCGGCGATTTTTTTAATACATTGATGACTTTTCATTACAGATTTCTCACCTGAAAGCCGAAGGAGCTCTCATCCATGGGTGGAGGAGGTGGGAAGGTGGAGGGGCAAGGGAGCCCGCTGGTGTCAACAGCAGGTGGAGGAGGTGGAGGATAGTCCCCTGTGAAAAATACACAAGACACAGCAAGAAAAGAGTTCAATCAAATACCCTTAAAACATTCAAGATGTTAAAACACACCGTGATACCATGAGCCAATATAATAAACTCTCTTCCTCTGGGATAAATCAGTTCATCACAGGTCAGAGTGGGTGGAATACCTTTAAAAAATCTGATAGATCAAACTGACATAAACCCACTGCACACCTAGATGTCAAAAGGAGAGATCAGAATGCATCTTAGATGAAAGCTTTACAGAATATAATACTATAACATGTCACTTATAATATCAAAATAAACATGATGATTACCTACGTAACTTTTTTCTCTTTTTCTTTTTTAAATTTTTTTATCTACAGCACTCTGTAAAGTATAAACACATCAAAACTTGTTTGAGCATCCCAGTCAGCCTGACATAGCAACATTGGCACAACCAATGGAGTGAGTTTGAGGTGGGATCATCTGTTTGTCGACCAATGGAAGATGTTTGGGAAACCTGTTTAAAAACAATCAATATTTTTGCAGTTTCATTTGGTGACGTTTGTGCACAGTATATATATATATATATATATATATATATATATATATATATATATATATATATATATATACACACACATACACGCACTTCAGCTTGAAGTGTGTGTGTGTGTGTGTGTGTGTGTGTGTGTGTGAGAGAGAGAGTTGATTTTTGTGGTTTATGTTTTTTTTAAGGTTACAAACTAGTAATTACAAGTGTATTATGCTATAAATGTGGTTTATGAGGACATTTCCATAATTCAGATCACTTGAAAAACATACTAAATAATGTTTTAAGAAAATGTAAAGATGCAGAAAGTTTTTTGTGAAGGTTAGGTTTAGGGGTAGGGTTCGTACAATATAAAAATCAATATGTCTATGGATAGTCCTCATAAGGATAGCCGCACCAACATGTGTGTGTGTGTGTGTGTGTGTGTGTGTGTGTGTGTGTGTGTGTGTGTGTGTGTGTGTGTGTGTGTGTGTACATGTTTATGCTACATAGTGGGGACCAAATTTCCCCACAAGGATAGTAAAACCTGAGATCACCCACCTTGTGGGGCCCAGCCAGCGGTAAAATGCATGGAAGTCTATGGAGAGTCCCCACAATGATATAAAAACAGGTTTGTGTGTGTGTGTGTGTGTGTGTGTGTGTGTGTGTGTGTGAAGGGTGAAAGGCAGTGGGGCTTAAACATACTTAACATACTGTCCCTGACAGATTAACGCATATAATGACAACAATTTGGTTAACTAAGGCAGTCTAATCTGTAGTAAGCAGGTGTTTGTAGAGATTGAAAATCTAAGTACTGTGCTCAAAACAAGTGAGATGGGATATTTCTCCAGCAAAAAGCACGGCAACAAGCCAAATGTAGAGTTGTAAAGTCCACGGCTAATCCAGGGATTGGGTTCCTCTGCATGTTTCAGGCAGGATCAGGATCTGCTCGCCAAATTATATTCCGATTTGGCTGCACTCTGTGTCCAATTTAGGACTGAATCATTTGACCGTCTAAGTACCAAACCAGACAAGAGCTTTTCAAATTAAAGCCTTTTTAGAGGACACCATAGAAACTCACGGTCATGCTTTACAAGTCTTTGAAGAGATTTTGGAGTTTTTATCTAGAACATAGTTTTATCCTTAGGGTCTGAATGATATTTAATATTTTGTTTTTCCAAGTCTACTGGATAAATTAATTAACTGTGGTCTTGAAATGAATTAAAGAAATCCTGCAATAGGAATCCAGATAATGTCACATGACCATTTTCTTTGTACAATATAATGTTACTATGAACACTGCCTCAGATATTTCCCAATGGCACAGGAGCTTTTTATGTAAACTGTTTATGTAAGAATCTCATGACCTCTGTGAAAACTGTTGCAGCTATGGCATCTCAAGCATTTAGATGCTCCCCCCACCCAGGAAAAAAGTATATATAGAGTCAAATTTCACTACTGCGTAAAATAATGCAATTAATCGCTATTAAAATTTTAATTGACTGACAGCCCTAATAAGAACATATCATCGCACTATATCCATTATAGATACAGTATGCTTATCAAAAAATGGCAACATAGTGTTATACAGTTACAACATTATCACGTTGCATGCGCAGACTCAGGAGACTGCCTATTATTTTAAATTAAAAAATTTTGTCAACACCTTTTTTATCCTCGGGAATAGTGTATACATGGCATACAACGGCTTACCATGATCAGAATATCTAAAAAATTATATATTAAATGTCCCTTTGTCTCTGTTTAACTGAAAGATGCAAGAAAAATGTGTAGCATGTAAGGACTTACGAGTGGTCCATGGCTCTTGTTACGTAATTTACAAATGTTTTTACATGCTACTTAGATAATGATTTATTTATTTTTTGGAAAATGTGCCATAGAGATTAAGCACTACTTACATGTGATTAACAATCGGGAAACCCAGCCTCTGTAGTTTTTTTTTATTTAGTTTTTTTTTCTTGTTCTCTTTTTTCTCTTTTTCTCTCAAATGGCTTTGTTCACATGAGAGCCAAACAGCGGTCTTTAAAAGTTGCAAGTCTTCCTATGAGCTCAGGAGTCATCAGGTCAACTTTATGTTAAAATCATGAAACATCTCACAATGTGCAACTTTCGTCTCACAATTTTGAGGTTTCAGTCATTCGCAGCAAAGAGGTCTCGAGAGTGCCACACTGCCTCGTGCCACACTGTTACAAAAACATGTACCGATGTCATATATTTGTTCTGTGGTGTGAGGTCATTGAGTTTGGGGCATGTTATCTGGTTTCTGGTTGGGCTATGGAGAAACCAGGGGGCCCCTGTGCCATGAATGTGAGAGGCTCCATTTATGCAGACCGGGAAGCGAAGGCACTCACTAATGAGACAACCAGCAGGAACACCTACTTATTACCACACATTTCCACTCGCGCTTTATTGAGCAATTACACTCAAGTAACGGCTTTGTGAGAGCCGAATTCTAATCAGTAATTAAAGTTATTTGAGAGGACCATGAGAGGTATAATTGATAATCAGGAACATGAATGTTGTTAAGGTTTGAGTATAAAAGTAAAAGAAAAACAGGCTAGATGAAAATCAGTAGCGCATAAGTGCGCAGATGAAACCCACTTCCTGCTGGAACGGGACGATTATGTGTGCATTTCTGAGATGTGACCCGTAATAAAAGGGTTTTATTCCAATCCAGTCAATGTGCTTATGCAGATGTGCTATCTGTTTGCATACACAGTAAATGCTCACTTCATCAGATAGTTTATACAGTATGTGTTAGAATTTTAGGCCAGTTTGAAACATAACACTATAATAGAATTATATAATCTATCTAATCTGGACTGTGGGGTTTTCACTGAGCATATTCAACAGGTCAGCATTTGCTTTCACTTTAAAGCACAAAAGTTATTTTAAATGAATAGTTTAACCAAAATTAAAAGTTCTGTCATCATTTACTCACTCTCATTTTGTTACACAACCATATGACTTTCTTTCTTCTGTGGACAACAAAAGGAAACATTTTGAAGAATGTTCTGAGCGCTCTTTTCCATGATATTACAATGAATGAGGACTGAATCTTTCATGCTTCAAAAAGGATACAAAAGCACCATAAAAGTACCATATATTTAGGTTACATGACTCGTGCGCTGTATTCCAAGTCTTCTGAGGTCCTACAATTGTCAATAATTCAATAAAAAGGTTCCCTTCCATTGAACTGTTCACTCTTGAACCACTTTTATTCAGTAAGTTCAACTGAGAACCATGAAGGAATCATTCAGACAAGATCAACCGATTCATTGAAAAGATCCAACTCAAAAGATTGATTCGTTCACAAACTGAACATCGGTACTTCTCTCAAGGACTCTCATAAACCCGCTAAGATTTTTTTAATTGAATAATGACTACAATTTCAATCTGTTCCTCACACAAAGCTAACATATGGCTTCAGAAGACTTGGAAAGTAGTGCAAGAGTTTTAAGGACCACCTAAATAATACTTTTATGGTGTTTTGTTCCCCCTTATGAAGCTTGAAAGCTCCAGTCCCCTTTCATCATAACTGCATGGGAAAAAGTGACCAATACATTCTTCACAATATCTGCTTATGTGTTCTACGGAAGAAAGAAGCCAGGGTTTGGAATGGCATGAGGGTGAGTAATGGGGGCGGGGGGGGGGTGGGGGGGTGAACTATTCCTTAAGAACTTTGCACTGCATCTTTATGAACTTTGTGCAACCTCTGTCCATCTGGCATTGATACAGGGACAGTAGTTGACAAAGATATTATTATTAAAGATATTAAGGGGCATCTATTCTCATCCTATTTATGAGATAACAATTTCTGCACTGACAGATTCAGTCATACATTCGAAAAGCTTTTCGTAGAACGTCACTTTTGTAATCCGTGTAGCTGTTGCATGTTTATTTGGTACATATTTCGATGCATTGACATGTTTGTCTGCTCTCCGAATTCCCATATGAATTTGATTTACTGCAGAAGTTGAAGAAGAAGCCTCTCTGCATCAGCATTTAATCTCACCACAGTAAACAAAATTAACTGCTGGGTGCATTTGGCAGTTAGGGGCTCCAGTTTAGTTGTATCACATGAAACTCATCTGCAGAGTCTTGGGGCACACAGAGCTATTGCATCCACTATTTTAACATTCTATCACACCCTAAAACACACAAACATCATCATCAAACCACTGATGAAATCTGAACAGAAAATGTGCTCATTTCCACAGATTTTGAGAGTAAACTGCAAAGAAATTTTTTATCTTTTGTTGACAACATTTTATTCTTTCTTATTTCACAATCCCTCAAAGCGGAATAAGATAGTATTTGACAGAACCTGAAATTTGAAAAATTCTGTCAGCGGCATAAACCTATAATCCTTCACAGGCGGAGAAGGATAAAGTTTTATAATGACCAGTGTGACATTTCCAATGTTTTATCTTTGCGGAGTCGCTCTCAAAATGTGCTGTGGCAGGGAGACCTAAACACATAATTTTATCTGTAATTATCCATGCGGATTCTGTCTACCTTCCTGGTTCAGTCTTGCTCTTAATTAGCTAAGATATACAACTAACTGATTTATGGCTTCATTTGGCTGGAAACACCATTCTGGGTTTGGGTTTTTTGGAGATGTCCTGCTAAAAGTGCCGAGAAGCGATCAATATTGGTTTGTGCACTGTAAAAATGCACAATTTTAGTCATAGTTAAAAAAATTAAAAAAAAATTGGTCACTTTGTCAGAAGTCCCTGCGTTATCCAACACATTTGATTATATTGCATTTAAAAAGTTATGTTTCTTCTTATATCTGTTATCAGTTATGTACATTTGGGTATTTAATGTTACATTTTTCCTTGCTTAAGTCATTATTTTAGTGTTGTGTGTTACTCTGATATGTGTGTGTGTTTTTTTTTTTTTTTTCTTTTTATATATAGTATATGTCTATACATATTTAGCCATGAATCATGGACATTTTATTAACCTGATGTGGCCTTCTATTTACCACTGTTATTATTATGGTGCTTATCAGTTACAAGGCAGAATTAAGGTCTGTTATGTAGGACTTGATGTTATTATCCCTTAATTGCCAGCCGGACCTTTACTTTCCAGCCGCGATGTTGCGCATCGGCTGCAAGCTCAGCGAACCTCAGTTTCTTGCGCTCGTAGGCTTCGTCCGCTGCATCCTCCCAGGGCACTGTAAGCTTGATGATGTACACGAGATGGAGTGAGGCCGACCATAGCACAAGGTCTGGTCTGAGGTTGGTTGACGCGATCTCAGTTGGGAAGCAGAGCCTCTGTCTGCCACCATCTTCCAATCGCGTGCCCCGCCTAGCCACCCGGTGTCTGGCCTTGATGAGGCGAGTCTGGCTTGACCCTCACCTTCCCGGACAAATGCTATTGCCGGCCGGTGGGATGAAGAGGGAGGAAGGGCATTGATGCTCATCTGCCGACTCTCCAGCACTGCTGCAAGACATCGTAGCACCTGGTTGTGCCACCAAGTGTATCGGCCTTGAGTGAGGCTGGTCTTACAGCCCACCAGGATGTGTTATAGTGTTTCTGGACTCGAACAGAAGGAGCATGTAGGGTCTTCTCTGTACCACTGGCTGAAATTCTTGTGAGATGGCAGGACATCATAGGCAGCCTTGATGATGAAGCTCATTCTGAATGTCTCCATTTCCCACAGCTCTTTCCAGCAGATCTTTCTCTTCTCTTCTCCACTCCCTCCAATCTCATCCATTGCCCTTGCCTTGCCTGAGCGATGGCCTTTACGCACCTTGCTGCCTCCTCCTGCTGACGTACCACAAGCCTGTGTCTCTGAGACAGAGTTGCCTTGTTCCAGGTTGGTGTGCTGGTCCCAAGGCCAAGACCACCCCTCCCTTGCTGCACTCGGCCCACGATGTCTCTGTGCTTGAGCGCTGCCTTTGCCCGCTTGGATGCTTCTGCTGCCATAGAGCCCTAAGCTGCTGAGGTACCTACGAAGACCAAGCCACTTCCTTATGTATGAGCTGATCAGTCTCTCCAGCTTTTCCACTTTCAAGATTGGAGCTTCATATTGGGTTAGTGGCCACATGAGGCATGGAAGGAGCCCAAATTGCATACACCAGAGCTTCAGCTTGCCAGGGAGTGTGGTTCTGTTGATGCTCTTCAGGCCACTGACGACATCATTCCTGAGCTGATCTACTTGCTCTGTGTCTTTGAGGGATACGCTGTACCACCGCCCTAGGCTCTTCACAGGCTTCTCGGAGACCGTTGGAATCATTTAATCACCAATGTAAAAGCATTGGTCTGATAGCTTCCCCTTGATGATGGAGATGCTTCTGGACTTGCTCGGCTTGATCTTCATCCGAGCCAGCTCAATGTTCTCTTAGAGCATCGAGATGCTCTAATGATCACTTCCATAGTCATGGTGAAGGCCAGCGGGGAGATGGTACAGCCGGCCATGATTCCCACTTCCAGATGTTGCCACACTGTGGTGTAGTCTAATGTTGTCAAGCATAGCTGGATGTCCTGGAAGTAGGCCTTGACGAGGCTTGTGAGGGCTACTGGGACCCTGAAGAAGTTGAAAGCTGTCCCGAGGAGGTTATGAGGTACTGAGTCAATGGCGTTGGCGAGGTCCAGGAACACCACATGAAGGTCAGTTCCCTCCTTCTTGGCAACCTGGATCTGATGCCAGAAGGTGCTAGCGTGTTCCAAACAACTGCAGAAGCCTAATATCCCTGCTTTCTGGATCGATGTATCAATCAAATGTTTTTTTTTTTTTTTTTTTTTGCAGGTATCCCGACAGCCTGTGAGCCACCACACTAAATAAGATTTTGCCCTCAACATTTAGGAGGCTGATCCGGCAAAATTGGCCGATTTCCAATGAGTCCTCTTCCTTTGGGATCAGGATTTCTCCGGCTCTCTGCCAGGATGTTGATATCTCCTGCTTGCACCATACCACGTTCATAAGCCTCCAGCAGAATTGCAGGACATTTGGTGCATTTTTGTAGAGCCTGTATGGGACTCCATTGGGATCTGAGGCTGATGAGGCCCTTGCTCTATGCACAGTTTTCCTCACTTCACTCCATCTAGGTGGGTTGAAATCTAGTTGGTGTTCTGGTAGATGGAATGGTGGCATATCAGGTGGGAGGGTGATCTCTTCATGCCATCGGTTGTCAGTGCAGGACTTTTTCAGTTGTTTTTCCAGGTCTGCCTCTGACACTGAAAGACTTCTGAAGAGACCCTTCACAAATTTGAAGGGATCTTTGTAGAAGCTTGTTCTTGTCCGCTCCTTTCTGCGCTTCTTTACCAGGTTCTCAGCTCTCCTCAGTGTCACAAGCCTGCTCCAGATGTCTGCTTGAAACAAGTTTATGCCTTCCTTCTCCTCCTCTGTGGCCTTCCTCCATTGCTTCTTCAGCTGCCTACTTTCTCTGATGAGACAATCTATTTCCTTCTGCCTCCTGGACTTAATGGGGATCGTCGGTGTAGTTTTCCTCCTTTCTACCACTCCAAATCGTTCTGCTCCATAGCTGTAGATTACTTCCCCCCATTCTTTCCAACATCTTTATGGTGGTGCCTTTGAACGTCTCTAAGATGTTGCAGAGGTCAGCATTGACCTCCTCAAACACTGCCTTTTTGCAGGACTTTGGCCACTTGATCAACGGTTTTCGCCCCTGGATCTTTTTCTCTGCAGGTCGCAATGGGCTGGGTTCGGGTTGTTCTCCTGTGCCTGGTCCTCCACTGGGACAGGGTTGTTGATGTTCTGCAGACTTTGGTTTTTGTCCTGCTGCTGAACTTCAGTCGACTGACTCGACCTGCTTCTCAGAAAGTAGCTGTCGATGCGAGATCCCTTTTGCCCCTTCTTCAGGCACCCTTTCCTGCCCTGATGTATTTTCAGAAACAAAAAACTATAGGCCGATAGTGATACCGATATTTTGCCACTTAGCAGATTTTGTCATCAGATCACTGTTTTACTTAGGAATGCTTAAAAGATGTATAAAGAGCTTTTTTACTGTTCTAACAATAAATAATTTCCAATATACATATCTGATATCTCAGAAGTCAAAGTCTGCTGGTTTCAAAGTGTTTTGGATGGTTTCCCTCATCATGTATCCTATAGGTAAGTGACACTTTCACAACTGTCATGTCCATTTACGGTGTTTTATCTGCATTCATGTGAGAACGAGAAATAATAAAATTTTTATATTACATGTTCTTAGGAGTGCCAACCCTTCTACATATTGTGGCTTTTATTATTTCTGGATTGTGCATTTGAATTCACAATATTTTTACAAAGTGTGTTACAAATTAATTATAAATAAATCGGCTTTTCATATCACCATTTTAATTTGGTCAATAATTGCCCAATAAATATTGGCAGTCGATACATTGGTGCATCCCTAATATATACAGTTATGAACTGTAAAATACACTGGCACCAAAATGCCATACCTCAATGTCATAAACATAGTAACCATGTTTTTTGGTTTTTTACAGTTAATTAATGAAAACCACAGCTTCAACCAGTTTATTATTATTACTATTTTTATTTTTATTTTTTACATAAATATACATGATTTTTCTTACAGTGTAGGGATTTGAGTGGAATTAGAGAGGAACAGAAAATAGAGTTTTAAATTTTAGAGACATAAAAGAGGGATTAAACTATTGTGTCAGAGCAAAATGGAACAAATACAACCGAGAGGTGATGCCCTCAAATCCACAATCCCAGCAGTGAGATCTTTAATAAAAGGACCTTAGCATTAATTTTTGCACTACCAGTGAAAAGTAATTGCCCTGGAAAAAAAAAAACTTAAATCTTAAATGAAAACTAGCAGGGGGTAAAAATTCAGGAGCCTGCAAATGAGGACATTTTAGATGTAGAGACTGCTACATGCAGGCAAATGGAAAAGCATATGAGTAGCCGGGTATATTTAATTCACATGCAGGCAAGGGTCTTATAAATCTGTAGCGGCCCAAGGAGGACATGTTCCAAAAAGACGTTCCAGTCCAGAACCATGGGGTTTCAGTACAAAGTATGAGTTTTCATTGAAAATAGAGAGACAGAGATGAAAAGTGAAAATTCCTTCCACAAATGCCACAGGGATCAGCAGAGTACAGTCCACTGGTTGAAAATAAAACAAAGGAATGTATGCTGGATGAGAGTGAGGGCCATGTATCAGACAGAGGGGAATTCGCTACGTCATTTAAAGCGGGCAAGTCACATGGCAGGTAAAGTTAGGCCTCAGGTTCATGTGAGGACATGCAAGGACACGCGTCCTGCCTAGGTGCCAAATTCTACAGGGAACATGGCATCTGGTTTGCTCTTAACTTATATTGGGCCTTGTATGTTTGTGCAGTTGCGAAACAATGCGGATAAGGTACAAATTCTAGCTTTACTATGCTATATATTCTTCATTTTAAGATATAGTGGCCTCAATAAGTCATGTTTAAAAAAGTTAGAATGTTATTGCATTACATTAAAAATATCAAATCAAGTGGCATCTGCCAATAAATCATGCTAGACTTTGTCCCAAAACGAATTTAACTTTTTTTGCCTATTATTTTCTGTGATTTTTAACCAACTGGTCTCAAGGTAATTTTTTGTGGATGAATGAAGTCAGTTCCCCTCAAGTTTCCACAGGTGTCCTAGCAGACTAACAACAGGTGTAGTTCATAACATCAATAATAATGTTGAACAATATACCTCATTATAAAACATGAAATTACATTTTATGTGAATTATTTGCATCTACATAAAAAAAATAATAATAATAAAAAAAAAAACATGTTAGTCCAACAATATTCCCCCCAAATGTTGTCCCAACTATCCTAACAGAGTTGTCTGAACAAACAATTTCATATTAAACAATGTTGCTGATCTGCGAGTTCCCAGCATGCACTGCAACATAAATTATGCGGTTAGTGTCATAGGCTTATTTTTTGCTGTTTGCTCACTTTATTTATGCTGTTATTTTTTTTTTTGTGTGTCTCCACTGTTAGTCAATTTTTGTGTGGTGATGTTAGGAGCTCATCTTTTAAATTAATGAGGTTTGTTGATTGTCACCGTTATTGAGTTTTTTTGCATTAAGGGATGAAGTCCATTGTGTGTCAGTGTCAAACAATTTTACATAATGCCTTGCCTTGTAAGACATACTTCTCTTCAGGGGCAAAGATTGCCGTTAACTTAATGTAAAAGTAATTGAAATGGTGACAACATGAAAGTTCTCGTATTGTGAATTGATAGTTGGCTGAACAAGAAATGTGTTGTTCTTTCAACTAGAATTTTTGCATTTAGTGAACAAAAAAAATTCACATTGACTAAACAAAGCAATGTTACTGAGGACATTTATTAAGACAGTCTTGCAACAATTCAAAAATCTTACTGCATCGTGTTGCGCTGAAGTGTTTCGTGAATGTTTTTGCTTGAAAAGTGTGTTTGCGCTATACTTCTTTCAAATAAATGCCACGTAGTTTGATATTTTGTTAAATAATGTAAAGACATTCATTTTTAAGTGTGCCCTAAGTGTCCAAATACTTTTGAAGCCACAGTTTTTGTGGGACTTTGAATATTGAATATTATTTAAAAAGTATATGTATTTATCTGAATAAAAACACATCACTACAAAACTCCATGCAGTTCTGTCAATAAGCAGCCGTCCGCAAGAAGGTTATTTGAAGATTTCTTTTAAAAAGAGAGACCACATTGCTGGAAACAGTAGACACTTCATTTGAAAACGTTTCATGGGTGAAATGGATAAGAGCAACAATAAAATTGTTAAGTATGTGAGCTGTCTGCATGGCCTTTTGTCCAAGTAAGCAGCATATGCCTGTGGTTTCCACGGGAACGTTAAGATTCTCATTTGTGGGTTTCCTGTCAGGTTTCCACAGAGAGACTTATGTGGAGTGTCTGACATAACAACCGGTAGTCAGTTAGCTGTCGACCAGCCAAGTGTGGAGAGAGAGTGAGATGAGAGAGAGACATAAAAATAAAAAAATGAAAGAAAATATCTCACAGGAAGCAAGAAAAGCAGAACAATAAAAAAGAAAACATTTACAAGAAAAACAAATGAATAACCACAAGGTGAAACAGTGAGACATCTGCAAGCTGTGTGTCAGCGGCTCCTCAAAGTCCTCTTCTGATTTTGCAAGAAAGACATGCCTCATTTTCAGTGTCTCTATTCATTTAGTCACTGACAGATAATCCTGCCTTATGATAATCAGTGGCTAGACAGCATAGTAGACAATGTAAAAACACAACTTTAAGCCACTTACCACCTAAAAACTGTGTAAATGTGTCAAACTCAACATAAGTTGAATTTTGTACAAGAATTAGAGGCACATCCTCTTAGCTGTATTTAAAGGACATGTCACAAACTTACAGATGTCTTAATACTGTAATATCTGGTCTGATGCCAATGGGAACTGAACTCAGTAATATGACATATCATTTCCAGTGACAGGCTGAGGACTGACCCCGTTTCAGAGATGGAAATGAACATATGACATACATCTTAAAGACATGACAGTTTTTAGTCCGCTTAATTCAGACCACTACGTGGAGTTCGTGTCTCACTCGAGCAGGGCAAAGAGATATGAAGCTGAATGAGATCATCACAAATGAAAATCTGAAGCTGTTTGATTTGGCCTAATTTTTCATAAACCACCAACTTACATGCAGAAGCAAATGGGAAATTCTGCTATCTTTTGGAGGCTTATCGTCATAACAGAAATCAATTCTGAAAAATGAAAGTAAATATTTGCTAAAGGAAATTAAGATGTTTAAAATATGTGTCAGTTTGCATTAAACAAGTAGAAGGCAATGTAAATTTTGGCAAGCAAAAATAATGTACTCTTATTTTGCAGTAATAAATCATTTATGTCAAATTTGGCAACAATAAATGCCAAATAAACATACAAATTCACATTTAAAAAATTGCATCTAAATGGGCAAAGACCCTGAGAAGGTGAATTAGTGTGCTGGACTTAAACAGCTCTCAATCACATTCTGAGTGTCCATCATGTGAAACAATGTCCTTTTTAAGGCAAGTCATACCACTCACTGGCAATTTTGGCAACATCGAAGGGTGGCTATTTTCAATCTAGGCATTAGACATGCAAGCATAGGTTTTACTCCGCATCTGTTTGAACAGGGAAAGACCGAAATCTCCAAAACTGCTTGAATTTCAACACCATATTTCAAATTACCAATAAAATCTGATGAAAATGGTCTCATAAATGTTGGATCTTTAGCCAAAATCAGGCTTAATTACTGTAATTTTCCAAGCAATAACATGAGGCACTTTACCAAGACTACTTTAAAGGAATAGTTCAATAAAAAATGAAAATTTGATCATTATATATGTCACTCCAAACCGGTATAACATTCTTTCTTCTGTGGAACAAAAAAGGCACATTTTTCAAAAGGTTTATTTGCCATACAATGAAAGTGAATAATAACTCCTGGCTGTCAAGCTTGAAGAAAAACAAAGAATGACCATAAAACCACAGTAAAGGCAATCAATACGACTCATGCCCTTTATTTAAAGTCATATGAAGCCATATGATCACTTTGTGTGATGAACAGTATTAGAAATTTAAGACATTTTTCACTCTCAAATCAAATCATTAATGAACTCTGTAAAACAAATATGGTGGCTGCGCCAATGACATCATTCCTCAATGGTTCTTGCAGCAAAATGTCATGATGTTTGGTTATGTTTGGAGACACGATGAGAACCAATCACTGGGTTTCCATCCAAATAGTCCATATCTATTAGCTTTTAAGTCATCTAAATGCTAGTGTACTTCTAAACGTTGACAAAATCGTTTTCAGAAGATACAAGCATTTAAAATCTGCATTCTTTCTTCCGGCTTAAAAGACTCAGGAACATCCATGAAGTTACACAGAGGTTAAGAAACCTTGTCTATCAAATACCTTTCTAGAATGAGAACAAACCATCCCCCTACACCTGTTCAACGTGTCTGGCTGTTCTAACTGCCGCTGATCATGCCTTCACATGGCACTACGAAGGGAGAACAATACATGCTGTAGGGTGATTCCAAACAAAATTCCCCAACAAGAATTACTTAAAAAGTTAGTTCTGACTGACCGTTATCACCTTTCAGCCATCTGAAGCTCTCACAGTGGAGGGTAATTGTCTTTGAAGAGAATAGGGCATAGGGACGATCACTTCTGAATGGGATGCGCCAACGCGGGAGCTAGATGCAAGGAAAGTTGCTGGAGTTTATATATATTTTTTGTGCAGCCAGAGGTTTCTAGGGATGTACAGCTTGAGTAAGTGTTCTTTATTCTTATGCTTATGTATTGTGATTCAAAACATGAATATATGACCATTTACTTTCTTGTTTTTTCATTCATCTGCATTGGACTTGCACAATGGCTTCAGCCACATCTTAAGCAAAGACCGTGATATGCTGTGTGCATTTGTGGGCTGATTTTGGATTAGTGTTGTCAGTTAAATCATCGTTCGGTTCTCAAGTCTTTAGAAAAGCTGTCTGGTACTGAGATCACTTCTCAAGTTTCCCTGGTAAGCGGCTCTGGCATGAGCAGCATGGTGGAAAAGGGGTAGGTAGGTGTGTGTGTGTGGCTGTAAACTAATGCCTATTGGCTATTTCATTCGACATGTCCCACCCTCACTTCCTGTATGCGTCAAAACACCAAATCGAATTGCACTCGTCAACACTTCACAGGACTTTAAATTTATTTGCTAGGCAAAGGAGGATTTTCTAGAGTTTCGCATGAGTCAAAATGCACATTAAGGTGATGGAAACACAATGACATGTTTTGACCAAATGTACATGTGTTTCTGCTCCTCACAACAAAGATTGTTAAGTGTGATGGGAATACGTTCATCGATTGGTATGGGTGCGTTACAGCTTGATGTGACTGTCCCAATGAAAGGTCACACTTTGGCACACAATTCTTCTAACATAGCCCTTGACTTTCATAAGTGTTTAACCCACAGCTGGTCATTAAAATGAGTCCTCACAATCTACCAGAACAGTTTTAAGTACACAGGCATTATATGGGCATTGCAACCATTTCAGCCCTCATTATATGAGATATCCCACTCATGCTTTGGCTTGGCAGCATTTAATAAATCGATGTAAAATTGCTCCAATAATGCAAATACAACTCTCCTCGAACAAAGGAGGTCATTCAGCTGCTCCATCATGACAAGGTAGGCTCTCTCAAAATAATGTGCATGACTTAGTGGATGGAAACGCGCAATGATTTGCATTTTCTTTAGTCAATATTTTTAGAAATGTGCTTTAAAAATGCGAAACATTTGGATGGAAACCTAGCTATTGAGGTTTGATGTTATTGACGTAGCCACCATATTTGCCGCTATATTTTATTTTACGCTCTTCTTGTGCCTCTTCTTAAAAAAAAAAAAAAAAAATAATAATAATAATTATAAAAAAATAAATAAATAAAACTCCACAAATGTAGCTTTCTGAAAAGAAATTAAACCAGATAGGGTAACTTTTCCATCTAAAGTTTAGTTCCCCCAACAAAAACACATGTACTATATATAGAAGAGCAATTGGTGTCTGCTTTTATTGTCTCTCATTAGTCCTCACTGCCAGCGCTAACATAACATTTACATCTCATTAGATAACGACTTGATTATTGTGTTTCACAGAAATTATAATTAAGATCCACAGCATATATGCACATAGGCATACTGTATTTAAACATAATACAAAATTAGAATCTAACACAGGCAAGGAGAAGGTCATTCCTGCCTAACCACAAACCTCTCTGAACCAGTGCCAGTATAATCAGGACAGGATTCAGATCTCTGTCAAGCAGACTGGGTGGACATCTGTTTAGGTTCAATAACTTTCAATCAGAAAGGCTAAGGAATCCTGCTGCAAGTTACACAAGATAAACAACCAATTATCACAGGGCCCAGACTTTAATAATGTTGAGGGAAATCACAGGGATTACTTTCATTTTATTAATTTGGATGTTTACATGCTTACAAGTAGCAAGTGCAATCACTACGCTTTTAATGAATGCTACAAAGTAAGATACTCATTAACATCTCTAAAATGATCCAATCTAAATGACATCATCAGCGTTTGAGTGTCTACTAAATTATCTAGACCATCACAACTAGATCTCAACCGGTTTTCCTTAAGGACCCAAATTTTATATTGGACATCAAGTGGTGACCCAAAATAATACCAAAATTAATCTGCATAGGCTCAACAATACGTAAAATCATAGCATGCCAGGGGCCTGAGACCCCTATGGGCTCAAACTAACTTTAGTGAAGAAGAAAAAAAAAATAAAAATCAGAAATGCAATTTTAAGTTAACTTCAACTAATGCTAAAGTTAAGAAGCTAACTGTTCCATTGTACCTCCCATATTAAAATGTACTAATTAAAATTAAAATGTAATGTATAAGCACATGACAGCACATGAATAAAAATGATCAAATATTTTAATTCATTTAAAAATCAATTATTTTAATAGCATTGCAATGTAAGCATCATAACAAATACAGTACACTATAACAATGTCAATACATTTATTTAACCTAGTACTAGGCCTGAAAAAGGCTGAAGACCCCTGGCATAGGCTGAATAAACAACAACAGCAGAAGAATGATTTACTTCCCTTTAAAAAGCTGATAAACCTATTTATTTTGTTATCCAAACTATACATTTTATATTATTATATTATTAGTTGTATTATATTATTTGAATTTAGCATTGTTTTTTCCAACAGACCTGCAACCCACCAGTTCAGAGCCACTGATCAAGACGACACAGCCTACATTACTACTGCATTACACTTTCACAATACTCGAGTGTCAAATATCCAAACAGACAATACATGGAATCTAAACACATACAGTAAAAGGCCTGAAAATATTATTCAGAATTTACTGTGCCTATCACATGTGGCATAATAGAGGAAAGACATTTACGGCCACTTTCCACTGTCTGCCAAACATAGCATCTTTCAACCCTGTGGCCACTATGCAAGTGATGGCTGCCAGCCATGTGTTGACAGAACTCACAGCATTTTTTGAGCTATAATAAGTTGAACTGCAAATCTTTCTCCCCATGGCCCACATAAGGAGAACGAACTTTGACCTGTGTGGTGTTCAAGTCTCTCTACACTCAACGGAGAGATGAGAGAAGGGTGTAAATGAATGCAATGTGATTGATGGAGGCAGCTGCATGAAACAGCAAAAAGATCAACACACTCGCATTAGAATTCTTGGAGAATGCTCAAGTAAAAACCTTCCAAGAAAGTTACAGTGACAGCAAACGAAAGCGAGACAAATGGGCTAAGGCTTTCTGTCCTCCTGTGTCTATATAATTTTACCAGCTTGGTCTCATGAAAATTACAAGACCGTGGCAACATTTTTGCAAAGTCCAAAGTCCGAAGTCCAATACTATATGAGGTGAGCTAATGCACAAGTTAGTCACATTGGATTAAGTGTGAAAATGTAGGCGGGTCTGTAATACAGCTGAAAAGTGTTTCGATATCATAACATACAGTAGCAGTGTGTGAGTAATAGTGCAAAAAATAAGTGTTTATAAGGTAATAATCAGCTGTTCAAGTCTTGATTTGTGTGAAAGTGAATAAAACGCACCGTTGTTGTAGCGCCTCTAGTGTTCATTTCAACAGGAAACTTCGGCTAAACGTGGAACGCAGCATGTAAAAGTCAGTTTGCAAAAATTTTGTTATAGTTACGTTCATTCTATGAAACTAGGTTGTATTCTACACATGATGGTCCTTAAAGGGATAGTTCACCCAAAAATGAAAATCTGACATCATTTACTCACCCCCCAAGTTATTCCAAACATGTATGTTTTTGTTTTTTTTTTGTTTTTTTTCTGGAACACAAAAGGAGATTTTTTATTATTTTTTTTAATCTAGGCACAATTACAAAATAATTTCATTGTGACAAAAGAAAAAGAAGCCATTATTCACTGATTACCTTGCCCTCCACTGAAGCTCGAGAGCCCACATGGCACTTTAGGATACTACACACAAGAACCAATGCTATTTTGCCATCAATGACACCGATACATCATTTTGAATAAACTTTTCAGTGAATAAAGACTGAATTGTGCTCTGTTCCTAACACAAAGATATCATATGGCTTAAGAATGGAATGCAAAATACATGGAATATGGTGAAAAGTTGTATTAGATGTATATAGACTATTTTTATGGTGCTTGACAACCACTGGTCACTAGGAACTTGAGTGATGTAAAGATTCTTAAAAAAAAAGATTCTACTTTTGTATTCCACTGAAAAAATAAACTATAAATAAATAACTACAGTATATTCAGGTTTAGAATGACATGAGGGTGAGTAAATAATGACATACATTTTCATTTTAGATTAAACTATTCCTTTAGGGAGAACACTGCATAATAGGGACAAATCTTGCTGCTAGAACTGCATATGCAGATGTTTTTATTTTAATCAGTAGTGTATGCAGTGCCTTTTTATGGATTTTTTCGGATCAAATCATGTTTGAAAAAGCAACAAAACTGAACAACTTTTCTATGCAAAGCTTCTTGTGGCCTAAATCTGACTCTCGCAACCTCGAGACAACTAACCAACAACCAATCAACATGTCAAGGTCTCCATACAAGACAAGGGAGCCTTAGGGGTTATCTGCCAGTAAGTGCATTCCCTAATTTGCATTTATACTAATCTGTAATTTTATATCAGATCCACACTGAGTTTGATATAAAATAAATATTACTGTAAACAGCAATAATCTCCCCCTTATCCTCTGATAAAAAGCAGACATCTGGAAACAGCTTTGTTTTTTGTTTTGTTTTTTTGTATGTTTACGCACCTTTTAAAAGTTAGGCATATTGTCTGACCTTATTAAATAAGAATGTATTTGTGATAACAATATATTAGAATTTATTTAATAATAAAATATAACCATTCTGTTCACTAATAACACATTTTCTTTATACAAAAATAATAATCGTTAACACACTACCTCAACAACACATTAGTATTATGTGCCACTATATGTGCTGTATTATTATCAATTATGGATTATCTCCTCATGATGTAAATGTTCCATCAATAATGTTTTAGGAAAGGCTCATGGTTGGAAATAATACATAATTGCTCCAGGATAAAATGTGCTGTCTGATAAACACATTTTACAACATTTATTTGAGACCTGGAAACACGGTATCTTCATTAAAAATATAAAGCATAAATACACATGCTCACCCTCAAGCAAACTTGCAATGCGGTGCCTCACTAAATACAGTTCTGAGATCAAAATCCGATCACAATCAGACATTTGCATGAATAATATCCACACAAAAGTAGTGATAAACAACTACATGACGTTATTGTATTTATCTATAGATATCAAAGTCTAAATCGATGAAAATTAAAATGGTATGGTAGCATGTACTTTCAAGTGAATGAAAAGACTTGTGTTGTAATTTCATTTGTGTTATTGTGGATCAGACATTTGGGACCATGTCACTGGGCTGAGATGCACCAATTCAAAACAGTGTCATAATACCTTAAGTCATTTTCATTGTTCTCATTCCAAATTGTTTATCATAAAAAAAGCGATGTACACATCTTTAAAGTTTCCAAGTGGCCACCCAAATATTTGGTAATTTAATCCTCTTAAATCCAATGAGACAATAATGTTACGGGAGATAAAAGAACGGTGATGCATCTGGATTACATTTCTCAAAATGAATTTTTGGATTACAGGTCTGCTGTAATCTAAATGAAAATCCTATGTGATTTTTATATAGTGTCAGAGTTCAGCCACTTACATTGATTTTGTTTTGTTGTCCTTATGGCTGAGCTCTGACACTCTTGTTTAGTGTCTTGTCTAGTCTATGTGAGAGTGCATTGCTTGTCCTTTTGGCACTGTCATGGATTCTCTTGTCTTGTTGGTTATTGGCATGAGTGCATTGCTCTTATTTCATCCTTGCAGAATGCACTCGTGTCAATTGTTTTGTGTTTGTCTCTCACAACCTCGTTGTTCTCGCTTTGTGCTGCGTGTCCGGGTCGCGATCTGCTGTCATGTTGTGCCAGTTCAGCTGCTGCGGTCTTGGTGCCTGTTTATTTGTGGCCGAACCCTCACACAAATGTCCCGTCTTGTCTGTCGTTTGGCATGAGTGCATGTTGCCTTTGTCTCTGGCGATATGCGCTCGTGTCATTCGAGTGTTGTGTCTGTGAGAGCGTGTGGCTTTGATTGGTTTCTGTATTGGCACGTGTCTCTCAGTCTTGCGTCACACCCCACCTCCTCGTCTGCTCATTATTAGTTTATTGGTTTCACCTGTCCCTCATTAACCTGTTTGATTTCCCTCCCTTTATTAGCTCCTCATTTTCTGTCCTGCGCTGGATTGTTTCATTTGTTGGTTGGTTTCCTTCCCAGTCGGTTCAGTTCTTCGCATATTTACTTCAGTTGGTTTTGTTTGTGTTCTTTTCTCCCTCAAGAGAGTTTGTGTTATGTCTGTTTTCTATTTTAAATAAAAGCTCATTGATGCCATCTGCGCTTGGGTTCTTCCTTACAACACCACATTCCATGACATATGGAGTACTCACAATTAACTTTAGAGAAAACATTCAAAACTTTGGACATTAATACTGAGAGAAAGACAGAAGTAAACACAGACGCAGTCACACAGAAATTCCTCCATATTTTATGGGAAGCTACTGTTTTAACCCGGAGGTTATTTGCATTTTCTGGGCTTTCTAATAGTGTACATTAAACACTGATAACACTTCCTCTCCAACTGGTGAGAATATAGCTGAACACAGCGATCAGAGAGCATAACCAAAATTCTTTAATCATCTTATCTGCTTATCCACAAGTACCTAATGTACTAAACAATGTTATTCATTGGGGGGGGGGGGAATAAATGTGGACTAATTTTTAAGCAATGAAGTTAGTTTAAAGGTTGTTTGAGAGAGAGTTCACCCCAAAATTAAAATTCTGTCATCATTTACTCATTGTCATGTTGTTCCACGGGACTTTCATGGAACATAAAAGGACATGTTAGGGACTGACAGCCTCAGTCACCATTCACTTTTATTGCATCTTTTTTCCATACAAAGAAAATGAAAGGCTGTCATTCTGCCTAACATCTTTTGTGTTCCACAGAAGAGAGGAAGTCATACAGGTTTGGAACAACATGATGGTGATTAATTGATGACAGAATGTCCATTTTGCTTTAACTATTCCTTTAACCTCGTGTGTGGACATTGTATTTTGGCTTCGTTACACGCAATGCATAATTTCATTTAATTTAACCGACTGATCTCAAACCTTCGACACATGAAGTCATGTGACAAAACAACATGGCGCAGATCACAGCGGAGTTTTAGTCTGGGAGAAATGCCAAAAAAAACTACATCTGGTAAGAAACCTAATTATGTTTTTACATTGAAACCTGTTTGAGTCAAAAGATTAGAGTCTCTAGTCTTATTCAATATGCCATTTTTAAAATTTGAGTGATTTATTGCGAAACGCCATGCTGCTAAACACAATGTGCACTAATGTGTACAACAGCCCAAGGTTTTCATTAGAAATCCTATATTAACTGTGCATTTTCACATTGAGAAGAAACAAATCTTTAAGAGGCTTTACATGGAGTTAGGATGAAAATACGGTGCATTTCAAACTGTTCCATGACCAGTGCAGACAGACAGCACACTGGATGATAAGTCACTCACTAAATAGGGAGCAAGGGAGCATCCTATAGCTTTCCTATAAAGCCAAGTGCATTCAATCCAAACTTCAAAAGTTCAGTTCAGGCTCCAGATGATGAACTACTCAACCTGGTTGCAGACATGGGACAATGGTGATCAGTACTTAGATTCAGAATTTTAAAATGCAACATTTTATTTTTAATATGTTTGACAGTGATTAGATGATGCTGGCCATTACTTGTATAATAATTAATTATGCTAATTTCTTGATTGGTAAAATGCTTCAGCACAGGCTATCACTTGTTTTTTTGACAGTGCAAAGAGAGGACATTGAGATGTGTTGTCAAAGTAGAAAAAGATACTGTAACATAAAAAACAAATCAAGTCAAATAATATTTATTGGTACACTTTTTCATTTGTGCTTTTCCCAATACACATTGTTCCAAAACAGCTTTACAGAAAATCAGCCGTGATTTTCAAAAACTTGAATAACCAACACTGCTGGAAACATAAACAATTAGATAATAATAATAATAAAAATGACTTATTATTTAAAATGTCACTACTTAGTCTTGCTGTCAACATACAGTATGTGGACGTCAATTTTTAGGAAAACTGTTTGCTCTACATTTTTTATTTATTTTTTTTTTCCCGCATGTTTATTAGGTGCTATTAGTTACAAATCAAAAAAGTAAATTGAAAATGCCCACAGCAGTCACACTCGGGTCTCAGGAAGTTAAAGATTAATGGATTGTCCAAAGACTAGACTATACCTAAATCAAACCAGGTGTTCCACCTTTTTTCATAAAAAAACGTGACAGTTAAAAATGGAGGCCCTTATTTTAGTCCCTTCCCAAATGTACTTTTATTTTATTTTTTTAATGAATTATTATTATTAAATGAATGCAACTCTTAAAATAGTCATCTACAATGCGCCCTCACAGCAAAACGTGCCATGTACACTTGAACAGCCACATGTGGTGCAATGTGATCATATAAAGAACAGCAGACACAGCGGGTCGTGGTAAATGTCAGACTCTGAGATATGTGCTGATTTGAACTCTGTGCATACTGTAAGATTCTACATTACGGGCATCTAGCACTTTGATAGTGTTATCTTTGATAGTTATTTGATATATTCTGTTGAACAACACCTTGTCCAGTGCCAAAAACCTTAGGAGGACCTGTGTGTTGGTTACGCTAAACTTATAGATCAGTTTACCCGAATGGAAAAGCAAGAATGTATAAATGTGCCAGGTAAAATGAGAGAAGGGGCTGATGTCCACCACAAGTCTAGTGAGATTTCCATTTGAAGTCTTGCCATTTCTAACTAAAAACAGGCCTCAGTGCAGGATTTCATAACCATTTTCGTGGCTGTCCAACCATTCCAGTACCCTATCTGGTGGTCCCGTGCCAAAGACATTCACACTATGACGTGGTCCCAAGTGTTACTAATAACAGAGTTTTAGAGATGCAGAGGCATCGCACAGATGTTATTTTTCCTGTAGAACATCTGTCTCTCTCTCTCTCTCTCTCTCTCTCTCTCTCTCTCTCTCTCTCTCTCTCACACACACACACACACACACACACACACACAAACAAATTAAATACATGTGTCTGCGAGTGAATATATTGCACAATGCAAATGTGTTTTTGTGCTAGTGTACGTACATAAAAATCTTCCCTAAAACTGCTAATTTAAAATGTATAATAAATATTCTAAATTAATAATAAAATGATTTCATACACTTAAAAACTGAAGACCTAAATGAATTCAAATAGAGAAGTAATTTATTGGTGCATAATGTCTTCATTATCTTAATTAGTTTCTGGCAAACAGTGTAAAAATATAGATCTTGAGCCACTGCTTTCTAATACAGGTAATCTCAGTGAAATAAAACTACAATCAAGCAACTTTTTTCTTTCGGTGTCATTACAGAAAAGAAATACTCGTGTCACTAAAAAGCAATAAGGTCTGGAAACTATGTAAAGCAGGTGTTTTCATGCTCTTCATTCTTTTGTTCAGTTTTGCTTTCTTGATCAACTGAGTGAACGTGTTCCTGTTTTTACTGACTATCTGATGTGTAGACATGCAGGTGTTTAACTGTTCTTCAATTCAGGCGGTACAGTACATAACTTCAAAGCATTATTTTCATAACAGGCAATTTTGGTTCCCTTTGTTTTTTGCGACCTTTGTTAGAAACAACAGAGAAAGAGCATGAAAGTACTGCAGTGGGACCAAGACATGATGTGGACCAGATTCAAACCTCTGTCTCCATCATGAGCACAAACCACTAGGCCACAACTTTAACAAAACAGCATTTCTTTTACAAAACTCTTTTTTTACAATAGAACCAACAGGATAATTTTTAAGAGCAAAATGTCAGGCAAATATTAAAGAAAAAGTCTTGTGTTGATTTAGATTCCACATGTTAGACAACAGAGGGAAATTATGTATACCGATCATTTTCTTGCTGTTTGTATTAATTATTTGATTGTGTAAAAATGTTATAAATAATTACTGCTGACATCTAATACCTTCCTTTATGTGTGTGTTTATATATTGTGTGTGTTTATATATAAATTGCGGCTGTAAAATTAGTTATTGAATTAATTGCATGACATGTCGGTTAATTATTAAAATTAAACACAATTAATCACATATTTCAATATCTGCTGAGCAAGGCCCCCAAATAAAGATAATTCAAAATAAGTGTAATACATAATAATTCAAATAATAATAAGTATCATAAATATATTCTGATTATTCAGAAATATATTGCATTATTGTGTTAGAGCAAAGCAATTATTAAGAAATACAAAAAAAGTGGCTTTAGAAGTTAATATATTGTTAGTTTTATTCCCATTGACAACAATCCATTTTGGTTTGTCAAACTGTCCTGTTCTCAAAGGATACGGCCTTGCATTCCGTGTGCGCTGTTTTTAATTGCATTGACTGCCCCCCACTGATGCAGCTCATAAAAACAGGAAGGCACATGTACTTTAAAGGGATAGTTCACCCAAAAGTGAAAAATGCTCTCATTATTTACTCACCCTCAAGCCATCCCAGATGTGTATGACTTTCTTTCTTCTGCTGAACACAAACTAAGATTTTAAGAAGAATATCTCAGTTCTGTAGGTCCATACAATGCAAGTGAATGGTGGCCAGAACTTTGAATCTCCAAAAAGCACATAAAGTCAGCATTAAAAATAATCCATACAACTCCAGTAGTTAAATCCATATCTTCAAATGTGATATGATAGGTGTGGTGAGAAACAGATTAATATTTAAGTCCTTTTTTACAATAAATTATCCTACCTGCCCAGTAAGTGGCCATATGCATAAGGGTGTGACTTGCCAAAAACAAGAGAAGAAGAATGTGATAGTGGAAATTAATAGTAAAAAAGGACTTAAATATTGATACGTTTCTCACCCACATCATATCACTGAAGATATGGATTTAACCACTGGAGTCATGTGGATTATTTTATGTGGCTTTTATGTGCTTTTTGGACCTTCAATGTTCAGGCCACAATTCACTTGGATTATATGAACCTACAGAGCTGAAATATTCTTCGTTTTGCGTTCTGCAAAAGAAAGAAAGTCACAGACATCTCAGCATGAGGGTGAGTAAATGAAGAGAGAATTTTAATTTTTGGGTGAACTATCCCATTAAGCTTGAATTGCTCTGATGCGATGGTAGGAAAATACATACCTTTATCACGGAATTTACCTACAGGTCAGGGGGCATGATTATTGCATTAATTTACATTTATTTTTTTAAATATAATTAATCACACCAAATGAACGCATTAAACCGACATTATATATATACAATCAGAATCAGAATGAGCTTTATTGATAAATATGCTTACACATACAAGGAATTTGTCTTGGTGACAGAAGCTTCCAGTGCACAATACAGCAACAACACAGAGATAATAATAATAAAAAAGCTGAATAAAATGTATATATATATATATATATATATATATATATATATATATATATATATATATATATATATATACATCAGCTGCGGCCCGTGCATTTTAAGTCTAGGCCTTCAGTGTGATTCATGCCATTAAGAAATCATAGTTTCACAATGAATAAGACACCGTATGCCTATCATACAATACTGTGCAAAAGTCTTAGGCACTGGTAAACATTGTTGCATAGTGAGGATTTCTTCAAAAATAGTGGCATAATTACTTTTCATTTTTCAGTTAACATCATCCAAAGTCCAGTAAACATACAAAAAACTAAATCAATATTTAGTGTGACCAACTTTGCCTTTAAAACAGCACCAATTCTCCTAGGGACACATGGACACAGTTTTTCTTGGTTGTTTGCAGATAGGATGTTCCAAGCTTCTTGGCGAATTTGCCACAGTTCTTCTATCTATTTAGGCTGTCTCAATTGCTTCTGTCTCTTCATGTAATCTCAGACTGACTCGATGTTCAGTGGGGGGCTCTGCGGGGCCATGCCATCTGTTGCAGGGCTACATGTTCTTTTATTCTATTCTACTCTATTTGCAGAAGGAATGTTTGGGAGTCTAAAATTTATATTTCCTATTGACACACTAAAGTAGCAGATATAAATAACCATCTTAAGACAAATGTTTTTGTTAAACATCTTATGTGCCTAAGACTTTTGCAAAGTACTGTACATTACGTGGCAGTCAACTAATAATACCAACTGACATTTGAAAAACACGTCCACGAATGAAAGCCAGAACCAAGGAGGTCTAATACCAAGAAAAAGCTCTCTAATAATATTTGCGATTTCAATTTTGCTTGTAATAAATTTTGTTTCATCAGGGTACACGGTTACTTTTCAAAACCTGATCCAACACTGAATGCTCAAGCAGCCTAATTTACACTTAGAAAACTCCTGATGTTGCTATAACAATGCAAAAAGCATTTACCAATTTGCTTGAAGTGAAAATCAGTCCTCCTTTCCTGTTTAATTAATCGCACAATCATGCAGAACATCTTAGGTTTTTAAATCCATAAGGATCTCTTTCTCAGCGGCAATAACAGCAGTGATGACAGCCGACTTGTCAGCAAGATCTCGCGCTCTTCGCTTTCAAATTACGTACATCACTTAAAGCGTGATTGCGTCAATCAAGGCCAGCTAGAAGGCCTGGACTGGGACATATCCTAAAGACCACACCCACCAAGAACAAATAAGTCAATCTGATTGGCTGATGAATCTGACAATCTGACTTTAGATGCTTATTCACGTACACTGTTGAGGGATTCTGTGGAAATTCTGAAGGCCTGACGGGGTGGAGCTCAGACTCACGCGCTGCTTCTGCTAGGCAGCATGGCTTCGGGCATATGATTTGTGAAACAGTTGTCACACTTTGCTTGTAAGAATCGAGGAATAAATTCTGATTGGATAAACTTTTTGTTTTTTTGTTATTTGTTTGTAGATGAATTAGGAGTAGAAAGCGATTGTAAATACTGCAAAAAGGTCAATGAGAATGAAAGGCTTTGCTGGCCCTGAGAAATCGACACTGATATATATATATATATATATATGTATATATATATATACACACACACACACACACACACACACACAAAACAGTTAACTCCGGTCCTCGAATCTGATTGGACGAGAGGTGTTCTATGAGTATCAGCACTCCGACGCTTCACTGTGTGTGTATCACTCCGCTTATGTTCGTACCGTTCTAAACTAAAATGTAAGATCAGTGCAGACGTGTTAAGAGCCAACTGTCTCTTTACATTTATTTTTGTGACATTACATATTTTAGCCAGCAGGTGGAGGCAAAAGACCATTTTTGAGAGTAATATGAGCCAGTTGGTGATTTATATTCAACAGCACTCCATGATCACTCGTATTACTACTACACTACTAAAGCTAGGAAATAGCTTTAAACGGCTTTAAACTAACAACTTCAGCATTAAGGCTCATCACAGTTGAGAGACACAACAGAGTGATTAATTACATAAACTAAAGGCGCTTACCTCTTAGCGGACTTTCCACATTGGAGAGGACAAAATGACAGAGGACACTGCAGTTTCTATAGTGAAAGACTCTTGCGCACTGGCTACTGCGAAATAGGGAGGAATACCCCACTTGGACGGCTATTTTTCCACTGAGAAAATAGGATGCATTTCACCAAACAGACATTATCTTCAGAAAGCTGACTAACATACAGCATCATCAACAGGTGATCGCACACGCACCATCTCTCTCTCTCTCTCTCTCTCTCTCACACACACACACACCCACACACACACACACACACACACACATCCTTGTTTCTCCAATAACATGTTAGAAACAACCCAAGCTGTAATACTAGTTCTGAAGTGATGTTTTTGAGAGGCTTGGACGCATCATTTGGTTTGAACCAGCAATGGCAGATTCTGATCCTTCGCGTATGAAAGTAGTTCCATGCACAAATGCGTTTTTTATGACCGTACTCAGTTTATCCTAATTTTTTTTTACATTTACTTGTTCATTGAACTGTTGTATATAAGCAATATCACACTTGCAATCGTGCTATATGGCCCTAAATCAGCACTGCTGTGATTCGGCCCGCAGGCCGAGTGCCATAGGTAATTGCTGATGTAGGGCTATATTGCACTCTTGCTCGTGTGATATTGCTTAAATATATACATATACACCATGTTCCAAATTATTATGCACATGCCATTTTTGTTTGTTTTTCCGAAACAGTCAGTATGATTAAGGATTTTATTTTATCCTCAACAGTTATTTTACAATGTGGATGTTATTACATGTGAAAGAACTAATAATGTCAACAGCTTTATTGATATTTTGAAAGAAAAAAAAAACACAAAATATGTTGTTCCAAATAATTATGCAGAATGCACTTTGAAAACATTCAGTGGGTTATAATGAACTCAAAACAGAAATCTGTCATATGTGCTGCATGGACAGATCATTTTTCAAAAAATAAACACAACTTAAAACAAAAAACCTATTTACAGTTCAAGTTACATATTAATATATGAGCCCTTCTTTGACATGACTTCAACAACTCTCTCATACATTGAACTTGTAAGTCCATGTATAGTTTCTGCCAGTATTTCATTTGTGGATGCCAGTATTGCCTCCCAGAGCTGTTGTTTGGAGATATACTTCCGCCCACCCTCATAGATCTTCCTTTTAAGGATGCTCCACAGGTTATCAATAGGATTGAGGTCAGGAGATGATGGTGGCCACACCATGATTTTTTCTCTTTTAATGCCCATAGCAATCAAGGAGACAATGGTGTTTTTTTGCAGCATGGGATGGTGCGCTGTCCTGCATGAAAATCACTTTATTTCAGAAGGCACAATTCTTCTTTTTATACCATAGCAGAAAATGGTCTGTTAGGAACTCCACATATCTTGCAGAGGTCATTTTGACACTGTCAGGGACCCTAAAGGGACCTACCATCTCACTTCCCAATATTCCAGCCCAAATCATCACTCCACCACCTCCTTATTGACGTCTCAGTCTTGTTGGAACAGGGTGGCCATTCACCAACCATCCAGAACTCCATCCATCTGGACCATCCAGTGTAGCACAGCATTCGTCAGTGAATAAAACTGTTTGAAAATTAGTCTTCATGTAATTCTGAGCCCACTGCATACATTTCTCTTTGTGAGCTTTGGTTAGGGGTGGCCGAAATGCAGCTTTATGCACAACTGCCAGCCTCTGAAGGATCCTGCATCAAGAGGTTCTTGGGACTCCAGAGACACCAGCAGCTTCAAATACCTGTTTGCTGCTCAACAGTGGCTTTTTTATAGCTGCCCTTTTAATAACATTAATTTGTCTGACAGAAACCTTAATAAGCCTTTATCTGATCAAATTCTTCAGTGCTGTGAATCACTCAAAAATCTTTTGACAGTTCGATGATCTCTATTCAGTTTTCGTGATATATCAATTGTTTTCATGCCTTTTGCAAGACATTGCACTATTTCACGCTTTTCATCTTCAGAAAGATCTTTCTTCCTCCCCATATTGCATGAGAACTGTGACTTGATTAATAATGTGGAACAACCTCTTTAAGTAGATTTCCCTTTAACTAAGATCACCTGGCAAACTAATTAACTAACTTGTCTGAGATTGATACCTGTTAGTTATCTTAAAACATGTGAGAAATAAAACAAACAAACTAATAGTTTGAAAAACTAAAACCTGAATGTTTATTTTAATGAAATCCTACTGATATGTTACTTGCATAATAATTTGGAACATGGTGTATACTGTATGTGTATATATATATATATATATATATATATATATATATATATATATATATATATATATATAAAATACTGTATATAAATTATTTTTAAGAAACTCCAAATAAAAGGTTTTTCTACATTTCCCATCAGATTATCTTAATGTGAACATCATTGTTTAAAAACCTCATTAGCCCTGTACAAACACTTACATTGATGAGACACCTTTACAATGATTCCCTATTACTGTTTGCTTTATCTCTTTTGATGTTCTCTACTTAACATAAAGTACCCTTGCTCAGATAATTGACACGTTCACTTATCTCCATTAATAAAAAGTAAATTAGCTTGCCAAGGAATTGGGCTTATCCGCTGTAATAGAGGCCTAATGAACTGCCCTCAAATCAAGCCCTCAACTCACCCTATCTTCCTGCACATTTTCTCACACAACTGCACATGGGCAGATACAGGACCTAAAACAGCTTTTATGTTCTGTATCTGCCTTTCAAACTTCAATTAGAAATGTTCCAGACAGAAGCTCAGAATAAGTCAAGAGGTTAGTCAGACATGAGGTCATGGCACTGAATATAACAGATGGTTGAATGGCAGTGAACAGCGATAATAGGAAAACTTCAAATATGTTATCTGACCACTACACACTGTCCAAGAGCAACTGGACATATAGCCAATGTTCAAATGATGAAACTGAAAGCTTATAATTTTGATATTGAAATGACTTCTTTATTGCCAACAGTGACGAGATCTTTTACCTTTGCCACTGTCTTTGTTTCTGACTCTGAATGAACAATTCAACCAGCATCTGAGATTGAACAGGTCCTTGAAAAGGATGTAGTATTAAATGACAATTCGCACTTTAAGGGATGGTTCACCCAAAAATGAAAATTCTGTCATCATTTACATGACTTACATCCTCGTCTTGTTCCAAACCTGTGTGACTTTCCTCCGTAGACCACAAAAGGAGATGTTAGACAGAATTACAGCCTCAGTCACAATTCACTTCCATTGTATGGAAGAAAAAAAAAAAGATGCAATGAAAGTGAATGGCGACTGAGACTAACATTCTGCCTAACACCTCCTTATGTGTTACATGGAGGAAATAAAGTCATATGGGTTTGGAACAACAATTTTCATTTTTGGGTGAACTATCCCTTTAACCAATCTAAAAATGTTGGATACTCTAAGTTATTCACTGGCTGATATCAATTGAGGGAAATATCCACACTGTCTAAAATGCAAGATAATATGTTATGCCAATCCATAAAAAATAAAATAAAAAGTTTGTCAGTCTTCATCAGCTATGGCAGTTATTCATTAGTATAGCGGAAAAATAAAATATCTGAATATGTTGCTACGCCTCGACTTTCTATTACAGTAAGCAGCTGCAAGCTGACGGTAATATAGAGAAGCATACAGGAGATACGGTATTATGCAATGCATGAACTTCCTGTGGTAAACATTGGATAATAGGTCTGATACTGGTTTTAAATTGAGCACAGTGTTTAGATAAAGACACCCTAAAAATTGCAGAAGTGTGAACCACAATGCTCATGGGACCCAACAAGCGTGTCAAATACATGTACACATACTCTTCCTGGAACACTAATCTTCACTCTGAAGAATAATAATAAAAAATAATAATAAAAAAAAACAACTGTCTCAATAAACCATTGAAGAACCAGAACATTAGTAAAAAAAACAAAAAATGGGATAAAATTTAGTTAAATTGAATGAAAAATGGAATAAGTCAAGTCATTTTGATTTGTATAGTGCCTTTCACAACACACATCGTTTAAAGAAGCTTTACAGAAAATCCTGCATTAACAGAAAATGAAACCATAATATCTATAAAGTGTTAGAGTCATCATTGTGTAGTTTCATTAAATATGATTGTAAATTGTGTATAAATAATTTTTATAATTAAATAATAATTGTATTTAGTACCCCAGTGAGCAAGCAGAAGGCAACTGTGGCAAGGAATACAAAACTCCATGAGATTTTGTTAATGGAGAAAAATAGCCTTGGGAGAAACCAGGCTCACTGTGGGGGCCAGTTTCCCTCTGGCTAACCAGTATGAATATAATGCCAATATTAGTTATTTATGTGCATTGCAAATCATGGTTTAAAATTTGTAAACTAAGTAAGTGTTAAGGGTCAGTGTTAAACAAAGATTTTGTAAGAACTGTAAGATTAATGACTAATGTATTTTAAGTTAATCTTGGATTAACTGTAGAAGTTCACATAGATGCATTGTCCTTTGTTAGTTGGCTGATGAAGGCTTTTGTTGGCAATTTATTGATAGGCTATGTATTCCATTTCAAGAGTGTAGTCCATAATTAGACCAAGGTGATGCTGGCTGAGATCAGTGAGGTGCTTTGCAGTTCAACAAAACAAATCTCAATAACTATTGTTTCCTATTAACAAATACAAACATCATCTGATGTCACAAAGTTAATGTTACCTAAAATAATACACCTTGTTTTTGTTTTTTTTGTTTGTTTTTTTTGTTTGTTTTTTTGGGTTTGTTTTACTTGTTTTAAATTTGAATGACCAAGTCACTCCATTAGTGTATGTTTTAATAAGAAGCATTCTGTTTTTATGTAGTGCTTGCATAAATTAACCAACTATAAGTAAGATGTTACAGAAATGTATTATTTAAATGTAAATGATAATAACTATAATAATAATAATAATGTGGAGGCGGAGGCATGGCCGAGCGCCGTGCTGTGGAGAGTGAAGCAGGGGAGATGAGTGGTGAATGATTTCCACATGTGCTTAACACCTATCTTGTGTTTCAGTGAGGAGTGATTGGGGCTTTTAAGGAGAGGAGACAGCAGCAGTCGAGAGAGAGAGCCCAGCTGATAAGCTGCTCATGTGTTGGCCACTGCCGTGTTGCAACTTTTTGAGTGTGTGAATTGAAGTTTCACCATTGTGCTTTAAGTGAACGTGTTTATTTTTGTGAATAAAAGAGTGAAATTCCTGAGTTGGAATTGCCATCTCCCGTTTCCTCATTCCTGAACCTCATTACAAATAATAATAATAATAATAATAATAATAATAATAATAACAACTATTAGTTGTAGTCTAACAATTATTTAGTTTTTGGGCCCTATTTTAAGACTGCTAGTGCTAAACGCAGCAGTATATCATAAGTCATAACCGCAAAGTCATTGGGCATAGCCATGAAGTTTGTAGGCATGAAAGGGTTTGGCAAAATCACATGTGAAAGGCGCTAATGGGCTGAGTCAAGTGCAATTTAATTTGGAGGTTCTTCTCCAGTTATTGCAGCACCTGCGTCCTATTATATAGTCCATTCTCTCAAGCACCAGTGATATAAAAACAGTTTGCACATTCATAAGAAGTTGGTAGTGTAAATGGACTGTATGCAATGAATTAAAATAATAGCAATATGAACTTTATTTTGTGCATTAACTGCGTCCTTGTTGAATGCTCCTTTTACACGCATGGGAAATGTGGCTCAGGAAATGGATGTAGGCTCCGTTAAATTATAGAGAATGTAAGTATTATTAATCATTTCCAACTACTGACACACAAATCATGGATGTATTAAAAGTGATTGTATCAGCACACACTTCACTTTTACCAGTCGATTTTGATTTTGATAGAAATCTTATTCATTTATTGAAACATGAAAAAATTCAACCAAAAAATATTTTAAAATTAAAATTACACTTCAGATGAAACAAAAATATCATCAAAATAATTAAGCGGTCCAAAAAATCATACCAAATCCAAACATTTTACCCTCTCCAACTTGGAAAAAGACGTGGTATTGAAACGTCTTGGCGCAATAACCTATTTCTCAGGAATATAGCAAATTGTGCTTTGCACCACTTCATTACCATAAAATACACCTACAGTTTGCGTGCATACACCCACAGATAGTGCAAACACTCCCACCCATGACCACCTGCGCTTTGCACTGGCATGAAAATTTAGCTTAGAATGAGCTCTCACGAAAATTGTATAAGATGTAGAGCACGGTCTTTGCGCACTTCCGAAAAGAGAGCCCATTGTGTTAAAAAGCAGAAATAAAGCAATAATTTCAAATAATTACAAAAGGGTTCTGCATATTGCTATCAAATGCTATATATATATATATATATATATATATATATATATATATATATATATATATATATATATATATATATCCACCTGCCTAATATTGTGTAGGTCCCCCTTGTGCTGCCAAAACAGCATTCTGAGATGCTATTCTTCTCACCACAATTGTACAGAGCGGTTATATGGGTTACCATAGGCCAGCGGTCACCAAGTAGCAGACCACGGTCCAGGTCCGGCCCCTGGCTTTGTTCCATCCAGACTATGAGACATCATGACATTTCACCGTTTCTGCACTTCAAGTGATCAGCGCAACAAAACAACAGAGCTGTGTAAAGCGCAAGTGCTTGGACATAGATAGCACTGATCTTTCAGCGCTGTATCCTTAAATATTTTTCTCTATTACAGAACACACTTCATTTATACCCTTTCGTGCTCCACGCGCGTTGCTAGATGTGGTGTCGTGCGCAGATTTGCAGATATGGTTATTTTAATGACATTAGGCCGTAGCAGAAAAATACAGTGAGCAGCAATATAGATACTGGCATCTTTCACTAAAACACTAAAACAGCAGAAAACAAGAATGAAGCAAAGTGAACTTCATGTGTCTGAAATGAATCCGACCGTTCAGCTAAACCAGGTTTGTGATTGGACAATGTGCTTCCAGACGTGCAGATACGGGTTAGGAGCTTCAGTTAATGATCACGTCAACCATCAGAATGGGGAAAAAAAATTTGATCTCAGTGATTTGGACCATAGCATTATTGTTGGTGCCAGACAGGCTGGTTTGAGTATTTCTGTAACTGCTGATCTCCAGGGATTTTCACGCAGTCTCTAGAATTTCCTCAGAATGATAAAAAAAACAAAAAACATCCAGTGAGCGGCAGTTCTTTGGACAGAAATGCCTTGTTGATGAAAGAGGTCAACAGAGAATGGCCAGATTGGTTCGAACTGACAAAGTCTATGGTAACTCTGATAACCGCTTTGTGCAATTGTGGTGAGTAGAATAGCTGGCGCTGTTTTGGCGGCACGAGGGGGACATACACAATATTAGGCTGGTGGTTTTAATGTTGTGGCTGACTGGTGTATATATATACAAATATACTGTATATATATATATATATATATATATATATATACAGTACTGTGCAAAAGTTTCAGGTACTTGTGAAAAATGATGCATAGGGAGGATGTCTTTAAAAATAATGCCATACATAGTTTTCATTTATCAATTAACATCATACATAGTCCAGTAAACATAAAAAAGCTAAATCAATATTTGGTGTGGCCACCTTTGCCTTTAAAACAGCCCAAATTCTCCTAGGTACATCTGGACACAGTTTTTCTTGATTGTTGGCAGATAGGATGAACTAAGCTTCTTGGTGAATTCGCCACAGTTCTTCTATCTATTTAGGCTGTCTCAATTGCTTCTGTCTCTTCATGTAATCCCAGACTGACTCGATGTTCAGTGGGGGGGTCTCTGCAGGGCCATGCCATCTCTTGCAAAGCACCATGTTCTTCTATTCTAATCTTTTCTATTTGCAAAACTTATGTTGGGAGTCTAAAATGTATTTTTCCTATTGACACACTAAAGCTGAAGATATAAATAACCATCTTAAGACAAATTTCTTAAGTGCCTTACACTTATATATATATATATATATATATATATATATATAAATAAGAGGAAATCAGATATAATATGTAGGCTACTGCAGCAGACCCTTGTTCCCTGAGAATCAAACAGTGTACTAACTGGTAAAAAAAAAGAGAGAGACCTGATTAGTACCCTCTGCCCTGACAGCAAAGATCAAAACATCCTCCTAGTGGTAAATTCCATTACATAACTTAGACTTAGTGGTTTTATATGTCAGAGCTATGGCACAGCAGCAGTGTACATGTTTGCAGTGTCAATTATCTATTCTATCTTTATACTGTGAAAATATGGACAAATATATGAAAACAGGATGCATATGAGCAAACACGAAAAACCACAATAAATATACAGTTGTGCGCAAAAGTTTGCATACCCTTGGAGAATTGGTAATATATGTACCATTTTTAAAGAAAACATGAGTGAGAAGGCAAAACACATTACTTTTATTTCTTATAGGATTCATATTCAACTGTAGGTTATAACAGAATGGCACAATCATAAAACAAAACATGGCAACAAAGAAAAAAATGAAATGACCCCTGTTCAATAGTCTGCATACCTTTAGTTCTGAATACTGTGTATTGCCCCCTTTAGCATCAGTGAGAGTGTGCAGTCTTTTGTAATATTTGTCTATGAGGCCCCAAATTCTTGCAGGTGGTATAGATGCCCATTCATCTTGGCAAAATGCCTCCAGGTCATTGCAAAGTCTTTGGTCGTCTTGCATGAACCGCACGTCTGAGATCTCCCCAGAGTGGCTCGATGATATTAAGGTCAGGAGACTGTGATGGCCACTCCAGAACCTTCACCTTTTTCTGCTGTAAGCACTAGAGGGTCAACTTGGCCTTGTGCTTAGGGTCATTGTCGTGCTGGAAAGTCCAAGAGCGTCCTGTGCGCAGCTTTCGTGCAGAAGAATGCAAATTGTCTGCCAGTATTTTCTGATAACATGCTGCATTCATCTTGCCATCAATTTTCACAAGATTCCCCATGCCTTTAGAGCTCACACACCCCCAAAACATCAGTGAGCCAGGTTGTGACAATAAAGCTCTATTTTGGTCTCGTCACTCCAAATTACAGTGTGCCAGAAGCTGCGAGGCGTGTCAAGGTGTTGTCGGACATATTGTAACCAGGCTTTTTTGTGGCATTGGCGCAGTAAAGGCTTCTTTCTGGCAACTCGACCATGCAGCTCATTTTTGTTCAAGTATCGTCGTATTGTGCTCCTTGAAACAACCACAACGTCTTTTTCAGAGCAGCCTGTATTTCTCCTGAGGTTACCTGTGGGTTTTTGGCAATTGTGGCTGAAATCTTTCTTGGTCTACCTGTCCTTGGCTTGGTATCAAGAGATCCCCGAATTTTCCACTTCTTAATAAGTGATTGAAGAGTACTGACTGACATTTTCAAGGCTTTGGATATCTTTTTATATCCTTTTCCATCTTTATAAAGTTCCATTACCTTGTTACGCAGGTCTTTTGACAGTCCTTTTCTGCTCCCCATGTATCTAGCCTGCTCAGTGCATCCACGTGAGAGCTAACAAACTCATTGACTATTTATACACAGACACTAATTGCAATTTAAAAAGCCACAGGTGTAGGAAATTAACCTTTAAATGCCATTTAAACCTGTGTGTGTCACCTTGTGTGTCTGTAATAAGGCCAAATATTCAAGGGTATGTAAACTTTTGATCAGGGCCATTTGGGTGATTTCTGTTATTATTATGATTTAAAAAGGAGCCAAACAACTATGTGATATTAAATGGCTTCATATGATCACTACCCTTAAATAAAAGACAGTTTTTTTGCATGATCAGTCATATTTTCAAAATCAATGCCAAATTTTCACAATTTCTGCCAGGGTATAATTTGAACAAAGTCAAACGCTCAGCATTCCAAACTATACTCTTTTGACTATGAGTGCATACACACGTTCAATGCATGCACACTATGACAGCTTTGTAATACTCTTTAGTACAGGCAATGGCAGGCGCATGTGCCGACGATGCACACAGACGAGGACTGTTCACTTATTGAGAAAAACTGGGGGCAAATTCCAATCGAAAGTGATCATTCCTATGCCCTACTATGTGAGCACACTGAAGGGAGCATGGCATTACTGTATGAATGAACTCTTCGCTAACAGTCTTTTGGAAGGGCCCTTCATGGAAAACAAACATTTTCTTAGATTCGTTTGGAACGACCCTTGGAGTGGTGTCCCATTCCCGCAGTTACCTTCAAGGGTGCAAAGTTGCAGTTTGGAAAACACCCTCGGCCGCACACAGACAGGCTGTGAGGACTGTGCTGATGATGAAATTTGTGTCACACATACTGTGCACGAGACAAATCTTTTTTAAATATTTTATTAATATTTTTTTTATTTTTCCCCCTTTTTCCCCCAATTTGGAATGCCCAATTCCCTATGCGCTTTTAAGTCCTCATGGTCGTGTAGTGATTCGCCTCAATCTGGGTGGCGGAGCACGAATCCCAGCTGCCTCCGCGTCTGAGACTGCCAACCCACGCATCTTATCATGTGGCTTGTTGAGCACGTTGCCATGGAGACATAGCGCAAGTGGAGGCTTCATGCCATCCACCACGGCATCCACGCTCAACTCACGACGCGCCCCACCGAGAACGAACCACATTATGGCGACCACGAGGAGGTTACCCCATGTGACTCTACCCTCCCTAGCAACCGGGCCAATTTGGTTGCTTAGCAGACCTGGCTGGAGTCACTCAGCAAGCCCTAGGATTCGAACAAGAAGAAAGAAAGTCATTCACATCTGGGATGGCATGAGGGTGAGTAAATGTTGAGAGAATTTTTATTTTTGGGTGAACTACTTCTTTAATAACAAATTCTTCCTTGTCTGGACTTGTTTGGAACATGCCCCATTCTGTATTTTTGCATTTCTCCATATTTTGTCACTCTCATGTAAATAACGTAAAGCAGTCCTGCCACTTACAGTATAGCCAAGCAAATACATCTACTTAATACATAAATGTACTATACATAAACAGTGCAGCAAAATCTCTATTAGTTCAAACAATTCTAACGTCACAGTGTATACCAGGGCTGCTCAATTATGACAAAATTCTTAATTGTCGATTATTTTCCTGGATATTGTACTTGCGATTAATTCAGTTTACATTAAAATACTTATTTTGGGTGGACCAACAGCATGCCATATTTTTTAGGTAGGCTACATATCCAAAATAAGCCTAAAACATTCTGATTGGCCACCATGCCTAAACAGTCAACTTCATATTGGCCCTCTTAGAAGCACAAAAAACAAAGCTGTTATTCAAAGAACTGAGCAACTGACTTGTCTGTGACTCGCAATGTTTGACTGCCACAAAAACATACATTACATAGAAAATTAAATCGACAACTTTGACGCCACAAGTAGACCTAGATACTGCTACAATCAACATTTTTCGAGATTACTTATTTGTAGCAGCTGTGATTATTTATTTGATCAATTGTGCAATCCTACTATATACAGTCACATCGCCCAGCCCTCAAGATTATACCATTGTATTCTTTGAATTATCTTGGAGAACCATGTTACAGTATAAAGTATGTACCATGGTATATGAATATAGCAATAATTCAGTAAAATGATATACATCAAAGTACCATGGAAGTACCATTTGGTACCATCACTGGTACCATCACCACATCAGTTCTATGGTACTGTGGTCAATTTAATTTCATTGTAAGGGTATTTAACTGGCATGGGCACACATTCACACACTCTCACACATATATCCTAATCACCGTCCCTTTGTCCAACAAATATCATCAGAGACAGAAACAATGAGAGGAACATTTAAAGCCTGAGCAGCGAGGCAAGAGAGAAGATGAAAGGGAGATGGAGCTGGCACAGCAGATGGACACAATCTTGGCACCTGCCACCTAACTGAACAGTGACACTGGGGCCATGTTGCTCTATTGTAATGTGCCACCCAAGACCTCTAGTGAATGTGAACATCACATGTTCCTGAACACTTGGACAAAAGCCAACAATGAGCCCCCATACACAACACCCCTGTGGCCTCATACATGCATGCTGCCAAGTGTCAACCCTTTCATGTAAAGCGTTGAGCCCTGATTATACAAAGTTGGGTCCTTTTATACACTGGCGGCCAAAAGTTTGGAAAGAAATTGGTACTTTAATTCACCAAAGTGGCATTTAACTGATCACAAATTATAGTCAGGACAATACTTATGTAAAAAACAGCACCATCACTATTTGAAAAAGTCATTTTTGATCAAATCTAGACAGGCACCATTTCCAGCAGCCATCACCCCAACACCTTATCCTTGAGTAATCATGATAAATTGCTAATTTGGTACTAGAAAATCACTTGCCATTATATCAAACACAGCTGAAAGCTATTTGGTTCATTAAATGAAGCTTAACATTGTGATTGTTTTTGAGTTGCCACAGTATGCAATAGTCTGGCTTGTCTTAAATTCGAAAATGGCAAAAAAGAAACAGCTTTCTCTAGAAACTCGTCAGGCAATCATTGTTTTGGGGAATGAAGGCTATACAATGCTTGAAATTGCCAAAAAAAATTATTTTTTCATACAAAGGTGTACACTACAGTCTTCAAAGACAAAGGACAACTGGCTCTAACAAGGACAGAAAGAGATGTGGAAGGCCAGATGTACAACTAAACAAGAGGATAAGTACATCCGAGTCTCTAGTTTGAGAAATAGACGCCTCACATGTCCTCAGCTGACAGCTTCATTGAATTCTACCTGCTCAACACCTGTTTCATGTACAACAGTAAAGAGAAGACTCAGGGGTACAGGCCTTATGGGAAGAATTGCAAAGAAAAAGCCACTTTTGAAACAGAAAAACAAAAAGAAAAGGTGGGCAAAGAAACGCAGACACTGGACGACAGATAATTGGAAAAGAGTGTTATGGATCTTAACCCCATTGAGCTTTTGTGGGATCAGCTAGACTGTAAGGTGTGTGAGAAGTGCCCGACAAGACATCTATGGCAAGTGCTACAGGAGCGCGGGGTGAAATGTCACCTGGGTATCTGGACAAACTGTCATTGCTGCACGTGGAAGATGTTTTGATGAGAACACTTTGAAGTAGTTTAAGTAGTTCTGAATTTAAAAAAAAATAATAATTAATTGTAAAAAAATAATTTTTCATGTTATTAATGTATAGTCAACATTGTGATCAGTTGAATGCCACTTGGTGAATAAAAGTACCAATTTCTTTCCATAAGAGCAAAATCTGAACATTATTCCAAACTTTTGGCCGCCAGTGTATGTGAACAACACACATACATTCACAAACATCAGACTGACTGATGAAGCACTGATCTAAATTATCAAAATTAGGCAGTTGAGAAAGAACTATACAAACAGAGGGCTGTTCAAATCTATTTGTATAACAATTAGTCTCTTTATTGAGTGGTTTGTAAACACGTCTCAATTAAGTTGAGGGACTTTTTTATATTACAGTGCCAAGAGAGATTTGGCATACACATGACCACCAATGGTGGACTTTCATGGTCTGATATTCTCATAGGAAGGAAGACAGCTTCAAAGAGCCAGACAAAACTTTCTGGCATGATGCAAGGCAGGTCAAGAGCTCTTAAGTCCTGCAATCATGGTACAGCAACATCCTTGGATACTTCAAGCAAGTTTTCCATTTACATCTTGAGTTTTCATGTAAAAGACTAATTTTAGCCTGCTTGTCATTCAGACTGTTGCAACGTTTCCCCGTCTGTACTCTGACTCGAGACAATTCAAGTCAAGCAATTACAGAATAGCATTTCTGATCCTCCAGTGGAAAAAACACACTTAGTAAAAACAAACCTGTGTTCAGACCATGGCCATATGCAAATCTGTTCAAAAGGTAATAATTAAAATGCTATAGTCAAGGTTATAAATCTTACCAGCTCCCTCGTGTGCTGCCTCCCCCGGTTGTTTATAAGGGTTGAACTTGGGCTTGGGAGCCACAACAGGAGCAAACTTCTTAGGAGACTGTTGCTGGGATACAGAAATGCTGGTGGTACCCATAGGTAAGCAGGTCTCCATCCGTGCAGTCACATGACCTTGATGGTCACCATCATTCTGGCCACCCCACATGGTTCTGTATAAATATCTAAAAAACAACAAAAAAAGACTGTATTATTATTTTGCACTGAGTTGTACTGGTCCCATAGCACTCATTTCTCACCACACTGTGTCAACAATTATATTGGTGTTTGAATGTCAGCATCACATTCTTTACTTAAAATAGTTGTTATTGTGTATAATATAGACATGGGTGGATGAGCCGTTTGGTTCATTTCATTAGGGACCAAAACCCCATCCCTAGAATTCTTGTAAACTTCCACTCATAGCAGTGGTAGCTTCGTCCTCTTATATCTTTGTTCCTATCAGTGAACTTAGCAAAGAAAACATTTCTAAACAACAGGCATGGAAAAATCAGAATCAAATCAGAAAATGGGCCAAAACTTTGAAAATCTGTGGGCCAAACTTTAAGGGTGTTGTCACACTAGAGCTTTTGGTGCAGACCTGAGTCCATCTGATGTTAGAGTTTGGATTGTTTGGTTAAGGGGCACTCACACTACATTTTGCACTCCATTCACTCCCATTCAAACGCATCTGAACGTGGGAGACTGAAAACGGCCAAATATTTCGTATAATGCTACGTACCAAAGTTCAAGCTTGGTGAACAGCAAATCTGGATGATGAGAGGACGTATGACCAATAGAATATCGAAACTTCACACACTGACCTCTTGGCTCAATTCAAAGGACATGTTTTAAAACTGCGTGTTTTTATTGTTGCTGAAAAGTGAGCAGACAGTTTTGAATAGACGGTTTTCTAACATTTTTAATATGATACTGTTTGCTATTTGGGAAATGTTATTTACTAAAACCAAAAGCCCTCCCACATGACATCTAGGGATGTCATAAAATATTGATATATATTATTGATCAGCACGTAATTTTATTTATATATTTTTAAGGCATTAATATATAAAAATTAGCCAACATTTAAATTAAAAGCCTAGTTTGTGTCCTTTCCAATTCACTCAACTGACCTTCTGTTTAATAATGTGACGTAACAGCGTTGGGAGACCTCAAGAGGGTGATATAACATTTACTGAAGCCGAGTCGCGGGTAGGAAAACCACCAGTATCACAAACAGAGGACATGCTGATGCGGCGCAGCAAAAGGCAGTCCAAAGTAATGAAGGTTTCTGTACTTCAAGAATGAACAAAGTGACGTGATGAAACTGGTGTAACTGCATTTGGTGGCGTAACTGGTGGCGGTGGCGTAGTGCGCTAAAGCACAAAACTTGTAAGCTGAAGGCTGCCGGTTCAATCGCCACAGCCACCACCACTGAGTCCTTGAGCAAAGCACTTAACTCCAGGTTGCTCCGGGGGATTGTTCCTCTAATAAGTGCACTGTAAGTCACTTAATAAAAGTGTATGCCAAATGCATAAATGTAAATGTAAATGAAAGTTTAGAAATGGCAACATTTATTATGCAATTTCTCTGTACAGTATGTAGCCTTGAATAGGTCCTAAATTCAAACTATCAAACAACAAAACAACATACTTGTAACTGAAAATACATTGTGTAGGCTATCTGAAAGATACATATAAACAATATATCATCCAGTAATGGCTAGAGAAAATAATCTTAGTCCTTTGATAATGATTTGGGTTGAATTTAATGGAAAACTACGTGAGTCGTGCTCTGTGCCACAGCAGAATTTTGACAATGAATGTTGGCGGTGAGTGCGTACCTTTATCGGATATGTTTTTTTTTTCACATTTTAGAAAGCACCATATCGTCCGCCAGACACGTCCAGTGTGTGACCACCTTTAATTTACCCTGTGGCTCAAACTTTACCAAAGTTGTGTTGAGAAATATTTAAAAAGACAAAAACTACTGTGCAACGAGTAGCCCTATTTATATCTGAAAAAAAAAAAAAAAAAAAAAAAATATTTATCGATGATCATCTAGAAAATCTTCCGATTATCAGTTTATGAAAAATGCATCAATCCCAAGCCTAGTGACATCAAATCCTGGTCCGTTGTGTCATCCAAAAAATGTTCAAAACCTAGTGTGTCTGATCCTGTGTCTGAAGGTAACTCCAGTTTTCCGCTAGAAAGTATGGTTCATGTGAACATCGGTACAGCTGGCAGTTTGTATGAATGCTTCCCATCATAAATTGCAGAACTGCTAGTGATGATGTATTAATTGCATCTTTGCATGCTCCAGGTAACACTTGTTATAGTATGATGCATTTATAACAGATGCTTGTCTATGAATAAATCACTTTTAGAGAGCAGCTTGCATTCTTCGTATACCTTGCAAGTGTTGTTCTATAAAGCTTTGGTAGTAAATCCAAAAAGACTAATTACAGTGGTAAACAGCTGTCACTGGTACTCACAGTGGTTTTGACTAAAAAGTACAATGTGAAAAGAGACCAGAGGGGACAAAGGAACCACTGTGGGTTCGATCAAGTGTGAAAACAGCCAAAGAGTGAATATTTTCAGATATAAAGTCTCGGGACTGGAGAGATTCCAAAACTAAAGATGGTGCTACTCATTCCACGAGTCCTCTGAGAAGTGCCAAGGTGTCGGATAGGAGGCTGTTTTAGAACCTGTAATCTGATACTGTAAAATCCCTTACTTCACATTTGGAAGTCTCCTTTCGATAGTGAGAAACATCTAACCACCAGTTGCTACACCCATCTCAATTAAAATAAAAATGTCTTACACCAACAGAGCTGAATATAATGAAGAGTTGGGAATGCACTAGTATTATTGCAGCTAGGAAACTCGCCAGAGAACAGAGAACATGACAGCAGTTCAGCTTTCACTGAGGTGCTGATAGCTTGCATAATAGCAACAGTTGAGAACTTGACGTTACTGACAACTCCATTATAGACAAGCCCAATAAGACCTTGAATCAATCAAAGTGAAAAAATCAAAGTGAATCAATGTTATGACTTCTTTTCACTTATGTTGGGCAATTGCCCATTTTTTAAAACCATTTTTAGGACAGAGGCAGTAGAAAGGGTCAAATAAATTATAGCAGAAAAGAGGAGAAATGTTTAGGAGGATTCCAATTTACCTTGCTTTCCTGCGTGGTTATTATTTATTCATTGATGATCAGACGCCCCGTTTAAGAATGTGGTAATACATTTTAAAGCAGACTTATTCAAAGAATTATTCAAAGCAAAAGGGTTTGGACTTTATAGGTAAGAAATGCCCTGTTACATATCGTATGTCAGTGACGATAATAAATTGCAAAATATATGGCATAATTTGCTATATCTGTTGAATATGAAGCAGCATTTGACATGGGTGTGAAGGAGCAGAAGTGACTGAACCTGTGTCATAGGGATCAAATAGCTCTGGCGGTTACGTAGTTTGAGGTTAGTGTGTAATGCGTACTATCTGCAGAGTAAAGTGTAATAAGATAATAACTGAAGCACCACATGCAAGCTGAGGTTAACTGGGGTGGTTGTTATGAACACAGTGCAAGAACATAGAGTCAGTGACTTAATGACCTGAGGTGTCTTAACAAAATCCTCATGAGCCCCAAGCTGGATTTCCTTGAAACAACTCCAAGTATGCAATAAATCAAATAAAAAAATTATCTTAAAATATCTTTTTAAGAAGAAAAAATCTTCTTAATTGCAAGGTTGCAACCATCAATTAGAGGCTAAAAAAGATTCTGTTCAGACAAAATGAAAAGGGAGTGAGGGCACTGTAAAAACACAATCAGTCAAGTCATATGATATTACAGACAAGAGGATCCTCAGTGTTTTCTTTCTTGTACACTTCAAAAGAAGAGCCATGCCAGTGGTGGTAAAGAAAAAGGCTTTTTTTTTTTTTTATTATTCTCTCAAACTCTTATAGATGTATTCTAGGTACGGAGACCCTTAGGTAACATAAAAATATACCATGGAAAACCATGGAAACACTACGGTTTATTGGACACTACTGAAAAAATAATGTGTTGGATTTACTTAAAATATATATGTAAAATGTTTGCATCACGCTTTTAAAGTAAATTCAGCTAATGGTAATTTTATGTCAGTGTAACTAGAAAACATTTGCCAGATACAGTATACACAAACGTATCCGTTCATTCAAAGTTATTTACTTGAAAGGTATGTCACATGAATAAGATTTAACAACTAATAGAACAGTGTTTCAAATTAGCTTTAATATTACTTAAAGCTTTAAATTTTCATAATTTAATTGGGTCAAAATAATTAATTCCCTAAAGATGTGTAGATAAAGCTGCACTTCACCAATGCACATTCACACTCGCAAGGAAAACTTTACATGGATTGAACAGGATTCAACTTCACCAAAGGGAACACTAATCACACTAATGGTGACTACACAAAACAACTAATTACAGTTAAACAATGTCAATAAAACTAAAGAGCTAAAATCTCTATGAATTCTTAATAACAAATAATTAAATGCCCCAATAAGTTCCTTAAATGTGCTTAAATTATTCAAGCGCATGGGCTTATGGGTTTTCCCACATCCTCAGTTCTGAACTTGATTGTTTGAGTTAGTACTACTTAAAATCTTAATTTTATGGATTTTTAAGCCAAAGAAGTTCAAGGAACTCACACTTATTCTTTTACTTTATGTATCACTCTAAATTCACATTATAATTAATATTTTGTGTAGTACACATTAATACAAATTTAGTAAAGCTAAAAATTTTATAAATATGTACTGTACGTTTCTGAGTAGAAGCTTTTTATTTTCTTACATTCGTTGTTAAGCCAACGAATCATGGAAATACCATGGTGTTATTTGAAGTATCTTACAGAACTATTTAAGTAGTAATGTCATGCAGTGTCAACTCAAACAGAGATCCCTGGCTCAAAATGTTTTTGATATTGTTCTCCTATGATTTGGAGAAAAAATACATGTCAAAATAATAACCTTAGAAATGTAGAAGCACCATTACTTTATTTTTACACAGAGATACTAATTAGGTCTATTACTAAAAGCAGTTGACTTCAGCACACATTGTTGCATTATATGCTAAAAATGAAGGAAAAAAAAAACTTTTTGTGTTGTTGGGGTGCCTATAACTCCAGAAGTATAAAAGATATCTTAATATAATTTTAGATTCTGGTTTAGAACAAACTTTCCTTTAGGAATCTTCATATTTAAAGGAATGGTTCACCCAAAAATGAAAATTATCTCAACATTTATTCACCCTCATGCCATTCCAGATGTGTATGACTTTTTTTCTTTTGCAGAACACAAACAAAAATTTCTGGAAGAACATCTCAGCTCTGTAGGTCCATACAATACAAGTTAATGGTGGCCAGGACTTTGAAGGTCCAAAAAGCATATAAAGGCAGCATAAAAGTAATCCATAAGACTCCAGTGGTTAAATCTATACCTTCAGAAGCGATATGATGGTGATGGGTGAGAAACAGATCAATATTTAAGTCCTATTTCACTATCAATCTCCACTTTCACTTTCACATTCTTCTTCTTCTGTTTTTGTGATTCAAATGTTTTGAGTATATTGCCACCTACTAGGCAGGGAAGAGAATTTATAGTAAAAAAAAGAACTTAAATATTGGAAACGAAAGAAAGTCATACACACCTGGGATGGCATGAGGGTGAGTAAATGCTGAGAGAATTTTCATTTTTGGGTGAACTATCATTTTGAGGTTCTATATGGTTAAATATGAGGCTCTCAGTGTGGCCATGCGTGAATTGATACATTTTACCCATTTTCAAGCGCACGGTTTTTGTTGTTATTTCCCTGCCATGTGCTCCTCTGTTGATCTCATGTTTCATGTTCGGAGCATGGTGTCTGGACCATGCCCGACTTCCCTGTCTGGTTCGGTTTCGGTTGGTGTCAGGATCCGGACACTCGTGCTCCTTGTTCTGTCTATTATTGCTGTGAGTGCATTGCATCTGCCTATTTTAGTCTCCTCATGTGTGCTGTCCAGAGCCAGTTCATCTTGTTTCATGTCTCATGTCGGTCCTTTGTGACTCCTTCTGTCGGTTCCGGTCGGTCCTGGTTTTCTGTTTGTCTGCCCCAGTCCAGCTCCAAGGGATCACCTGCATTGGATGGAATTTTCCCCCTATGGGGTGATTTATGTTTGTTTTTTGTGTTTTTTAGATTAAATAAATACGTTTGACTTTTTCACTCTGCGTTTGGGTCCTGCCTCTGCTAAATCTCTGTCAGAATAAGCGACATATGTGGCTCTTCAGTTAGTGCAATACCTATATCAAGTTTTGGGATTTCAGAAATATTCATCTGCACCTACTGTATTTGTAATGATTTTGCTCAAAATCATATAGATGAAAATTGTCATTTTGACCCATTTGATCCATGCCATTTAATAGTTTGGCATTCATCCTCATTTACGTTGAGAAAAAAGTTTAAACAAAAATTCAGTTTGACATGGAATAACCCAGTAGTAGGGATGTAATGGTATAACGGTATGATGGTATACCGTGGTATTAAAAACAGACGGTTTCTATACCGTTGACTTTTCCTTAATGACAGTATTATGTGAAAAAAATAATATATATAAACATTTTAAAAATCCCAGGTAAATTTATTATATTTCCATTTACTAATAATAAATAAATAAATAAATAATTTAAATTAAAGATGAGAAAGTCACTCTGTCAGACCAACGGACAGCAGCACATGAGCGCTGTGTAGAATGAAATGTCGGACTCGGAGGAGCCTCTTTTTCCCCCCACCTAAGCGGTTAAAGTCCGCTGTGTGGGAGTATTTCGGTTATTTAAAAGACTCAAGAGGCAACAGCAGTGTTGACGGACACCTTATTTGCAAAATGTGTCAGAGAAAAGTGTCGGCTCAGTCGGGAAACACTTCAAACATGAAGCACCATCTCCAAGAGCATCATCCCACAGAATTTGTGGACATGAATGTAAGCGAAAAACTGTGAATTGTCTGGTAATCAATAAAAAAAAATATAGTTCCCCTATCATAGAATACATAAGCAGATGCAATACACGTTTACAAGACTAGTTACCCATTATTTGGAATTGGTTTATAAGTTAGTGCTTCTGCTTTCTAAGCGCTTATCTGTAACATTTTGAAAGACTAAGGCAATGATGTATTTGCAAAATAATAAAACCCACAGAAAGTCAAATTTACTGTGGCAAAACATTAATATATTACCTACAAATGTGACCTGATCCATCATTTATGGGTCATTTTGACCCCAAAATGCATTTTGAATGAACAAGAAAAGTCTCAGCCATCAATTACAGATTAAGAAAAAATGTATAATTCACATATACAAATTAATGCACAAATGTAATATTATATTTAACATTTTGGCAATATACTCCTCTCGAATTTATTGTTCTAGTCAAATAATAAACTACGGGCATTAGATGACAAGCCATCTCCCCACGGTTGAAACACAGATTTGGCATGCAGATTAAATATTTAGTAATGTATACTGTATCTTTTAAAATCTCTGATATTTTCCATTTTGTGCTACTTGTAATAACGTACATACAATGATACACCCGCGGGCTGCGAGTGTTGCTCAGTGACGCTGCTCGAACTTGAGGTAAAAACAGTGATTGGTGGTCATGGCAAAGACTGTCAAAACATTTATTTTGAGAATTTCATGATTTAAAAATCTAATTTTGTTGGAGCAGGTCACAAATGTATCTTGTTTGGCTCAATTTGATTTCATAAACTTTTTAAAATTACATCCATTCATTACACTGCAAAAAAGATTTTTCTCAAGATATATTAACTTTATTTAATTTACACAATATAATATAATGTTGTGTTTTCTGGGTAATTTATCAAAATTCAACAAGGTTTATGCTTAAAACAACGCTCCCGCCTCAGCACAGATAACATAAATATGCGTACTTTTTTTGCATCACAACCTACCCTGACTTGATAGAGTATGAATCTATTTTGACATATATTTGAAATGTTTCAATTATATTAAAAACCATTTGATCTTTTTTTTAAACTTGTTTTATGATTATCTTATGTTTATGTCATGTGATTAAGAAAGTGTTTTAAAGAAATAAAAAATAAAGTTAAAGAACTGTTTGTGAACTGTTATAACTAAAAAATGTTTCTGTGTGTTTATCAGACATGTGCCAAACCTAAAATTAAAGGTTTATAAAATAAGCACCATAATACCATGATACCGTGATACCGAGGTATTTTTTTGTGATGGTTTTCATACCGTGTAAATTTCATACCATTACATCCCTACCCAGTAGACATAAGTCTCAGAAATTAGCTGAGAAAGAAAGAAAGAAAGAAAGACTCACTAATAGCTGCTGTTTTACCATCACAACTCTTATGAAATCAAACTGAACTGAAATCAAATTGTTTCAACAAAGCGTCTTTTATGTTTGTTTGGGGTTTTTTTTAGGCTTTTGGTCTTATTGTGGGTGCCATTGTTGCATTTTGTATTTGTTGCCGTGTATGCTGTTTGGCTGCTTCTGACTGATACGTCTTTCCTTGAGACGAGCCAAAAGAGCCCACACACAATTATGTTCTGATATAGTCGGCCCGCACCACACAGCAGAACTTTTTTACCCAGCCTCCCCATTTATTCTCCTGTATCAGAGCTCTCCACAAAAGGAAACAAGAGACATTAGCAGAGAAGTGGTCCTAACACATCTGGACTCTCTGGTAAAGGTTGAAAAAGAATGAGGAACATACAGTATATTTCACATTTCTTCACAAACTCTAGTGGTCTGTCAAATTTCCTGGCCTGTGCAGCAGACTCTATTGTAATGCCTGGAGAGTATGTGTTAAAAGAATAAAGCACAGCTTAACCTCAGCTCTAACCTTTTCTGTGAGATGGACAAGAGTGAGCAGAGGGGATCAACAAGGATCAGAGAGACTATAGTCTAACGGAGACATCGGATGTCAATAGAGACTGGTGCAATGGAACTTTCCCTTCCCAGTAAGTTCTGCAAATGTAAGAGAAGCTCAGTTGAATGCATTTTGTGGGATACTAGTCATTTTTTTTTTTTTTTTTGGTAAGAACTGATAATGAACCGAAAATTAAGTCGCTGTTAAAATATCTCTCATGTCTTTACTGTTTAATATTTATGAGTCAAGAGACAAGGAAGGATTGCAAAACTAGTCCAATGGCACAGTCTTTTTGAAACTTCATCGAATTAACACAATATTCAGAGTTGCTTTATTTTACATCATTTACGTTACATGAATACGGTAATCAGTCTATGAATGCAATATGAACTAAAAACAACATGTTATGCAAGGGTTTTCTTACTGCAAGAATAAGGGGAGATCAGGCATTTCAGGAAGAGCTCATATTATCTTCATCTCCTGACTCTGTTTATTGCCATTGAAGGAATCTTAATGGCCTGTGAAAATTTGTCAGCTCTTTCTCTGTCGTCACCCATGACATGGCAGGTCATGTGTTACAGCAGACACTGAGTGCTGGGCCTGATCTGAAGGTTGAAGTAACACGTAAACAACGCCCCAGACACTTGAGAATAAACAAGATAGCACGCTGCACTCTGACAAGAAGTTGCGCACACACAGTTCCTCAAGAGGACAGATGATGGAATGAGGACTCTGACACAGACACTTGGATAAATGCGCCATTCTGGTGATGTTTCTGTGGCGGATTAAGACTAATCTTTTCATCAAAGTCCCATTTCAATTATATGATAGATTATATGATCCACAGGTGATCAACATCCAGTAAGGACAAACAAAATAATCTGGCTAAAGAGCTACAAAATTACATGGCTAATAAAGATTTTCCCTCCACACACACACACATATATATATATATATATTATATATATATATATATTATATATATATATTATATATATATATATATATATATATATATATATATATATATATATATATTTTTTTTTTTTTTTTTTTTTTGCAATGTTTTGAATATCATGAGAAACATAAATTCTGTCAAGTGTATCCAAACGTTTGACCTGTTTTAATCTACACTAAAATTTGTATCATTTTATATACACGTATATATATATATATATATATATATATATATATATATATATATATATATATATATATATATATTAAGATTTACAAATTGCAATGTCATAAAATAATTTCATCAAATTTTAGAGTAATCTTTAACTAAAACTAAATAGAAAAAACTAAATACATAAAAACTAAATAGAAAAAACGTTTATTTAAAAAAAAACAATTTATTGCACAATTCAAATTTAATGGATTTTTTTATTAAATTAAAATGCGTACATTTTTAAAAAATAGGCTAAATATTATTTTTTTGAGTGTATCAAGTTACATATTGTCAACAAATGAAAATAAACCCATCCATTCTATCTAAATACACTTTCCCTTTCAATGTTCAAAAACTTTTTCAAGCAACTCTAAAGAAGTGGCATTACATACAGTACATTTGTTTAAGAGAATATTTATTTTCTGCTTTTGCTGGAGAAATATTCTCCCAGATGATGAGGCCAAAGGCACTTGAAGGCTAGGTTTTATTATTACAGCAATTTTATTTATTTATCAGTAACAGTTTACTGATTTTATTAGGGATAAATGAGAAGTGTTTTACTTTTTATCTGTGTAGTTGAATCAACAATGTTAAATCCAATCTATTAATTAGCATAGAACAGGCTTTTCAAGCTTACAGCCTGATGTTTGCTGAATTGCAAAAAAAAAAAAAAAAAAAAATATATATATATATATAAATTTGTGCATTGCTATGAGGTTGCTAGAGATCTTAGGTGGCTGCTGGGTGGTTACTGTAGTTACTACCCCAAGTCAAATAAGCCCAATCTCCATGATATTCTGGTCCCTAGATATGGCTCGGGTCCAAGGCTATGAAATTATTCATTTTATCTTATTGGACGGCTTAGTGATTACTTACAAAATTAATAACACACCTTTCTTCGACAAACCACACAATTTGAGGTATCGTTCATTTCTGGGGCACAAACAGTGCAGGACGAGTTTGTTCAAATAACAATAACCCTAAGTGAGAGCAAAAGTAATAGTGATTTTCCTTTGCAAGTAACACTAATAATGCAGTCTTGGAAGGTATTTTTCACGATTTTCAAGATTTTCAAGATTGTGTAACAAAATCATCCATGTCAAACCACAAATGTTCATACCAGAATCCATTTAATGGTAAAGAAGGGCTGAGGATGTTTCTTCTCATCTGGATTGAGTGTTAGAGCAGGGATGGACAAGGAAGATGCGAGATGTGGGGCTGAATTAGCATCCATATGCATCCTGTCACAATACACAGAGAGCTCAGCAACACGAATAAAAGAGCTTTAAAAACTAAAGGTCTCCATCTGTGCTCAGGACCCCGGCCACGTCCACTTAGCCCAGCAGCTCTCTGCTTTCCACAGCTGGCTATATGGCTGAGCGGGCTAATGCGACATTACAGAGATGAGGGATCACCTCATCCCTACACTGCTCTGTTTGGAAACATGGCCTTGTTAAGAGTTCAAGTGGGCATTACGGATCTGCAAATGCTTCATGACTGTGTGGGGTAAATATTTGAGAGTACCACTAGGCTGACACCGCACCATGTGTGGATATATTAATAAAAGCAAATTACCGCTTTGGAGTGCTTCCAAGTGCTAAAAGTTTAATATTTGAAGTGCAAGGCACAGTTTAAACCAGTTTCCATTGTCAGTGCACGAGTGAAACTCCAGCTTTTTCTCAATTCACAGCACTAAACACTAGTATTATCTCAGTCAGAGCTGAACATTTTCACCTGTTCTACTCCCGCTATAATTTTCGAGCTAAACACACATAAATAAAATTAAATAAGGTTTAAATTATGTAGGATTAACTCAACATTCAGTGCACTCAAACAATTGTATTCAGCTCAAAATAAGAGTCTGAAACATCAGCTTTTAAAATATTTTAAAATTAAAATTTGATCTCTGTTTGTTCATAGTGCAAGTGAATGGTGACCACATTTTCCAGCTCCAAAAAGGGCAAAAAGGCAGCATTAAGGTAATACTCCAGTGGTTTAATCAATATCTTCTGAAGCGATCCAATCGGTTTTGGGTGAGAACAGACCAAAAAGTAACTCCTTTTTCACTGTACATCTTGCCATTTCAGTCTTTAGGAACGATCATGATTTCAAGTTCGATTACACTTGTGCTAGATGGTGCTAGGAAGTATAATCGAGCTTGAAATCATGACTGCCAATGAGACTGACGATGTCAAGATTTACAGTAAAAAAGGAGTTATATTTTGGTCTTTTCTCACTCAAAATAGATTGGATTGCTTCAGAAGACATGGATTTAACCACTGGAGTCTTATGTCCTTTTTGGAACTTGAAAATTTGGTCACCATTCACTTGCATTGTATGGACAAAAACACCTCGTATCTTCATCAAAATATCTTTGTTTGTGTTCCACGGAAGAAATAAAGTCATTCGAGTTTGAGATGACATAAGGGTGAGTAAATTATAATTTTTGGGTGAACTATTCCTTTAATTATATTTTGCAGCATCTCACGAACTAGATGTTGTGGTGATTTTCATAAGTATTGGCAGAAGCCAACACTGGGAGCAAAGAGAGTTATTCATATTTTATCAAGTTTACCTGACCTTTATCCATCCAGTTAATCCCACAGAGACAAAAGTGAGAGAAAACACAACTGAATAACAACACATAAGAACTAGCTCACTGGAACTCCCAAGAACTGGGGCTGTTCATGTCATCACCATAGTTTTGCCATTGTTGATACCGCTAGCACTACCATAACCTGAACACATAAGACTTTGTTTATGCTCATAGAAAATATCCAACAGCATTACTGTCTGGTCCTCTAATCCCTAATCTCATCAATGCAATTGTGACCACAAACAATTTAGGACAAAATGAAACAGTGGGACTGGACCTGTTGGGAAGGCTTTTGTATTTATTGAAAAACAAACAGTTGTAGCCATTGTTATCCCCCACTGCTTTTCATCTGCTGGAAACCTCAGACTTCTGTGCATTTGCCTATTAAATCTGCTCATCCAGCAATTCATTGTTTGATTGCAGATAACAATCTCAAACTGTCTCTGTACATTATCTGACAGAGGAAGTAACTCTGTATGGCCGTCTACATTTAGAGAAGTCACATATTCATCAGAATGATGATACGGTTATTTAGCTAAAAATGGCCGCTTGCTTGTTAAAGCTGATGCATTTAATTTTTTTTTATGTTAAAATACTTTCTCCTATCCCAGATTAATATGCAAAGACACCTATGTATAAGTAAACCATTTGTAGATGGATTTTTCCCAGTGTGGTGATTTCAATACATTGAGCATCCCGATCAGCCAGACAAAGCAACATTGGCTTAACCAGTGGTGTGAGTTTGGGGTCGGACTATCTGTTCGTCAACAAATGGACGACGGAGGATGTAAAAGGATGTTTATTTTTTAAAATTCCATTTTGGTGAGGCCAGTGATGCAAAAATTAAAAATTTTAGCTTCAAAAGAGAAGAAAATCTATATTTATAAGGGGTCGGCTGTTGGCTTGTGCGAGGAATCATTTAGTTAGCACAGGGTCAGTTGTGTTGGAGGTCAGTCTTTTTACTGGCCACATCCCCCTGGCAGATATCTCACACTCACAAAGAGCTAATTAAGCTAATAAGGAAGACAAACAAAAGCAGCACTAATCAAATGACAAGGCCACCACTGATTTGTTTTCCAAATTAGCAGTGTGTTTGAGGAGGCTCATGCCGTTTGATAGGCATTACAAATGGGATTAAAACAATTCATCACTAATATGGAGGGGATCTCAATTCCCCTCCATCTGCGGCAGACATGGAAATGTGTTAGTTCACCAGGCAAATCAAGATAAAGGCAGACCCTCACCGTGTTTAGCATACTGCCTGCTGAGCACTTTTAAGCCATGTTGGCATATTATCATTTCATGTGAGGACATCAAGAGATACGTTACCCTATGTTGATTTTTAAAGGTTGAGACCTCCAAACAGGCCTAAATTACCGACTCTCTTCCATGTCTGCCTAAAAAATATGCATTAGATTCCCCTGGTAATAAAAAATGTTTTTCAAAACCATAAAAATTCAAGTCTTCACAGCTTGTCAGAACATTTCTCATGTGCTTTTATGGTTTTTTGGGACTCTCCAGTTCAGCTCCCCTGTGACAGAGTTCCAGAGTTTCACAGTGTGAACGGTAAATAAAAATATCAGTGTTTGATAGAGAGTGACAGTTCCATATTGGCAAAAAGGCAAGAATTAAATGGAATTGGACAGCTTGCATAATGAGAGGTTTTTGATTTTTGAGAAAGCCAGTGGTGTAATAGAACATCTAAGGGATGCTTGTCTACAACCTCTAAAGTGACTGTTAAAGATTGACACATGTCAGTGGCATTCACCTCAATGGACCCTATGACGATCATCGACCCATAAACAAACAAACGAGCGAACGATCATTTGAGGAATGTAAACACATAGACACATGTCATTGGAGGATATGTAGAAAAATTACAACATTGTGGCTGCATTAAAGGGATAGTTCACCAAATAATGAAAATCTGTCATCGTTTACTTGCCCTCATGTTGTTCCAAACCTGTATGATTTTTTTTCTTTCTGCAGAACACCCAAAGGAGTCCTCAGTCCTTAGCCTCAGTCACTATTCACTTTCATTGTTTGGAATTTTTTTTTAGTGAAAGTGAATGGGGACTGAGGCTAACATTCTGCCTACTATCTCCTTTGGTGTTCTACAGAAAGAAAGAAAAAAGTCATACAGGTTTGGAACAATAAGAGGGTGAGTAAGTAATGACAGAATTTATATTTTTGGGTGAACTTTCCCTTTAAGAAATATTCTAAACTGCAGAGCATACTGTATGATTTAAAAAGTAATCACAAAGTGTTGAAAATCAAATCAATTTAAATTATAAGACAATGTCTGTGCAAAAACTGACTACTTGTATATTGAAAGCCAGCCGACACTTTCAACCTGTGAAGGCCAAAAATAAAAAAGAAAATAAAAAAATTAACTGAGTGTCTTTCCAGGAATCATGTCATTTTATTGTGAATAAAAGCTTGAAAGTCATTAAAATATCTAGTTGGATAGCAAAAGCAGGGGACTGTAAAAAAAATACATGCTTTATGGACCAATAAAAGCAGCATTAGCCTCAGTCTAGCTCTGAGCTGTGTTTGCTTGCTTAGAGACGTTCAGCACATATACGCATGCAAAGAATATCCTGCAATTACTCTATAGCAGGCAAAAAATGTATACATTAACGGCAGAGATTACAATATTTCCAAAGACAACAAAACACACACAAGTACAGAAAGACATAAACACAACTAAAAAGTAGATACCCTGTCCCTGTTTTTCCTGTGTTATTTATATTTCAGATCACTCCGAGTTAAAATCCAGTCTGGTGTGAATTACGTGAATGTTTTTCTTTAAAGGAATATTCCAGGTTAAATAAAAGTTCAGCTCTATCAACAGCCAGGTTTGGGGAGTAACAGACTACATGTAACAGGATTATGTATTTAAAATACAAAATATAAATAACTGTATTCCACTACAGTTACAATTTAAACCATTGGTATTTAGAATACAGTTACATTCAAAAAGTATTTTGATTACTGAAGAGATTACTTTGCATTTTATTGTCATTTGTTTCATTTAATATTTAGTCCTTTCAGATGGAAAACATTTATACATATAAATGATGCGATCCAAAGTGCATTTGAACAGCGGTGAAACACTTTCTTATGATGTGTTACATTCATATGAGCAGACAGAGAAGTAAGTCTGAAGTAAGTTTGGAGCAGAAGAAATAGAAATAAACCTTGTGTAAACTGTCAGCTTTATGCTAAGCTAAAATGCTATTTCTAGCCATTTTATATGCACATGTTACCAGACACGATCATATTTTTTTATCAAGATAATTCACGTTGGATCATAACTGATTTTTTCTAGTAAGACCTTTGATATTAGGGCAAAAATCATATTCTTGATAATAATTTTTGTATTGTTTTCCTGTAAAAATATCTAAAAATCCTTAAAACAAGGTCAATTTGATTTATCTTGTTTTAGAAACAACAGTGCATAAGATATTTAGGTTTTTCAGAGAATGTATTTTTAACATGTGTATTTTGTCTTACTGTACTGGCAGAGTTTTTATAATCAAAACAAGTGACAAAATCTACCAGTGCTGAAGAAGTAATCCAGAGTATTTAGAATACGTTACTGACCTTGAGTAATCTAACGGAATATGTTACAAATTACATTTTACAGTATGTATTCAAAAGTAACCCTCCCAACCCTGTCAACAGCATTTGTGGCATAATTTTCATTACCTTTATTGACAATTATTGGAGGGTTTAAATGCAGAAATGTAAAACTGATAATTTTATAAAACCACTTAAATTAATTCTTCTGCTAAAACTTTGTTGACATTACATTGTCATGGCAACGAAATTGCAAAAGGTTAGTAAGCGATTTTATCACACTAAATCATGTTACCACGCATATTGTTCACATCTTGTGGATATGGTTTTGAAACAGTGAGTATTTCAATGTTTATGGACTGGCCCCATTCACTTCCATTTTAAGTGCCTCACTGTAACCCAGATTTTTGCTTTTTTTAAGAAAAGAAGGGTTAAGTCAAAATACATTTTTGTGGTGATCAATATTATGCCACAAATGCTGTCAATTGAGCTTAACTTGAATAGAACCCGGAATATTCCTTTAAATTCACAACCATTGGAAAAGAACAAAAAGGAGATTAAATAAACATTGATAATTGAAAATGGACAGAATACATTTGATCTTTGGACACTACAACCAGTCATATCTAAACTTTACCTCTCATTTTGATATTCAAATTCAACACAAGACATTTAAAACATTAGTTTCTCCTTCTAATGTTTTGCATGACTGACAATGGAAATAATTAGTCATTCTTCCAAAAGTGAGCATGTTTGTTTTTACTTGGTCATATGGCGGTCAATAAAATTTAGGTTAGGTATTTTGTATTTCTTTGGTTAAAAAATAAATAAAAATTGTTCCGTCATAGCCCAAATACTCGTGACAAATGGCCTCCCAACTTTAACTCCACTGGGACACAAAATCTGAACTTTACCCAATTTTATCAAGACGTCTGGTCAACCTAAAAAAAGAGCAAATTTCAACCCTGTTTATTTAATTATGGCAGGATTTAGAGTGCAGTAGGCAAATATTACTAATAATGACATGCTATACATCTCAATTAATAATCAAGAAAAGGGTGGTAAAGCAGAAAATAACAAATTAGCCACAATTCTCACAAATGATGTACATTAAATTAGTATATGTAATGCATTTAGCCATCAAGTACAGGATACCTGTGCCTAGGAAAAGGCTTATCAAACAGGCTAATTCAGTGCTATTTTAAATGTATAGATGTGCTAATCTGGTCTGTGTACATGTGTTTACTTCAGAAAGTCTAGGATCCCAACAGTTGTTGCTTCCTAAAACCAACTGAAGTGAGATCTACTATCCACCAGACACATTTTAGGTCAGCATTGTGGAAATTAAGATCTAGGTTTTAAGCAACATTAGATAATCACTAATATATGAGAGTAAAACTACAAGGCATTATGGAATGTGTCCAAAGACATAAGATAAGTCTAAACTCAATTTTATTTGAGTGTGTTAAATTATATTATCAAGTAGCTAGTCTTACAGAGCCAATTTGGTAACTATTGGCATAAAGTCTGGTCCATATTGCAGCTTTTCCTGGCTTAGAAGAGGCTGTTTAACCAACATGCAAAGTGATCAAACATTTTTAAATAATGTTTAGGGACAGGTAAATGTGAAATAAAATAAAACCCTTAGAGCAAAGCACAATATGCAGGCATATACTGTCTACTTGATAGCCTACTAATTGTCTGAAACAGGAGACAATTCATATACAATGCCGTTCAAATGTTTGGGGTCATTTACTCGTTCTTTATTCTATTTTTTTTTTTTTTTTTTTTTAGAATAATAGTAAAGTCATCAAATCTAAGGAATAACAGAAATGGAACAGGAAATTATGTTGTGGCTAAAAAAAAACCCAAAATATATCAAAACTATGTTATATTTGAGCATCTTCAAAGTAGTCACCCTTTGCCTAGAATTTGCAGACATGTACTCTTGACATTTTCTCGACCAACTTCCTGAGGTATCACCCTGGGATGCTTTTTAAACTTATTGGCTGATTTTTTTTATTATTCGGTCCAAGTCAACCAATTCAAAAACGTATTATTTTAATAACATTTTTGTTTTGTAGTGAAATAAATTAATTTGTATTATATTTTTGTCTACAAAACTAATTTCAAACATTTAAGCATTCGCCTTCAGATCAGTTTTTAAGATCATGAGAAACATTTCAGTCAAGTGACCCCAAACCTTTGAACGGCAGTATAATTCAGATTCAATGCCATGAACTTCACGAACTGTGGCAAATCTAATCACTAGTTCTTCTTCAAAAGCACTCATAGCCATTTTCCACCGAAATTGTGATTGTTCTCATGCTAAGCCTGTGCTCGGCTGGTTCACGTCGGGCCAATCGCAAACCGGCCACGCTTTTCCACTGACTTGAAACCTGAACGCTGATGTAACAGGTTACGTGGCAACTTGGTAGTTTTACATGACTATCTCAACTGCAAACAAACATGGCACTCCACAGCATTTGTGTACAGATTTACTCCTGTTTTTGAGGACATATTTAAACACACAGAGAAATGCAATCCAATGTTATTACATTGGCATTGCTCAACAAGATTGCCAGAGACAACAACAACGCTCAAGACGACAGGTAATGTAATTACATTATTTTGTATGAACTTTTTAATGTGGCTTTATTTGCTAAGTTCTATAAATTGTAACAGTGGAATCATTTTTAACATTGCAGATGGTTATATTTGGATTTTTGACATAGCATATAATATTATGTTTACATCTTGATTGTGAATCCCACCGGTTAACTTAACAGATAGCCGCGATCTTCCTAACTTAGTGAGTAGCTGGTCAAAAATCTCCTTACTAAACAAAATAATGCAGAAAATAAGATAAGAAGAGTGTAAGGAAAGGTACTAAATCTATCTGTTAGTTCACAATGCCTTCATTAACTTGGAGTTGATGAATAAATAAAACAAAATCCCATAAAAGAAAGAGTTGTAAACAAACCCATTAAACTCCCCCGCAGAGAAAAAAAAATCCTGTAAAATTACATCCTCAAAAGTTTGGTGAGATTAAAAAATAAAATTAGACATTTCAAAGATAATAGATATGATAAGATTTCCAATTTATATATATCCATATATAGAGCCTTCAACACAAGTCAGCCTTCAATGACTTGTTTAGTTAAGACGTTCTAAGTGACTGGCACTCTTATCTTTAAGGAAGATGATTTAGATAGCAACCTGTTCTGACTAAAGGGAGTACAGAGCTAACTCCAGCCTTGATCTTTAAATCAACTGCACTCATCTCTGGAATGATTAAAACATTAAAGGTTAAAGCCCAGGCTGGGGAACATCATTTGCGTGTTTCTTCACACTGCAGGATCACAGCAGGAGTCCGCTATTAATACTGAGGGAGTTCTTCTCTCTTTAAATTTTGTGTGTTTTCAGTTTGACTCCGAACAATCCTTCTCCACACTGAGATGTGATGAGAGACTGTATGTGTGTGAGTGGGATGAGATCTATAAGATTGAGTAATGCAGCCGCGATTCATGCCATTAAGAAAACACAGTTTCACAATGATTAAGACACCGTATGCCCAGCATACATTACGTGGCAGTCAACTAATAATACCAACTGACATTTTAAAAACACGTCCATGCACGAAAGCCACAACCAAGGAGGTCTAATACCAAGAAAAAGCTCTCTAATAATATTTGCGATTTAAATTTTGCTTGTAATAAATTTTGTTTCATCAGGGTACACGGTTACTTTTCAAAACTTGATCCGACACTGAATGCTCAAGCAGCCTAATTTACACTTAGAAAACTCCTGATGTTGCTATAACAATGCAAACAGCATTTACCAATTTGCTTGAAGTGACAATCAGTCCTCTTTCCTGTTTAATTAATCAATCGCACGATCATGCAGAACATCTTATGTTTTTAAATCCATAAGGATCTCTTTCTCAGCGGCAATAACAGCAGTGACGACAGCTGACTTGTCAGCAAGATCTCACGCTCTTCGCTTTCAAATTACGTACATCACTTAAAGTGTGATTGCGTCACTCAAGGCCAGCTAGAAGACCTGGATTAGGACATATCCTAAAGACCACACCACCAAGAACAAATAAATCAATCTGATTGGCTGATGAATCTGACAATCTGACTTTAGATGCCCATTCACTTACACTGTTGAGGGATTCTGAGAAAATTCTGAAGGCCTGATGAGGTGGAGCTCAGACTCACGCGCTGCTTCGGCTAAGGAGCACAGCTTCCGGCATGCAATTTGTGAAACAGTTGTCACACTTTGCTTGTAAGCATTGAGGAATAAATTCTGATTGGATATTTTTTTTTATTTTTTTTTGCTATTCGTTTGTAGATTAATTAGGAGTGGAAAGCGATTGAAACTACATATAGGCAAAAAAGGTCAATGAGAATGAAAGGATGAAAACATATTTAATTATTAGGCATGTTACGCCAGCAGAGAAGGCTTTGCTGGCCCTGAGAAATCGCCACTGGAGTAATGTGAAAAGAAAGGATCTTTATATTTATCTAGAATCATACCTGTTGATGTGTGTGCGAGTGTGTAGGAATGAGATACTGTATATAGAGTGGATGCATACATGGTACACTTAAAAATGCATGAATGTCATTACAATAAATAGAAAAATCTCAAACCAAGTGACATTTATTTATATGCTGTTCAAAACTAAGACAAATTAATTTTGACACTTTCTGGTTGTCAAATGTTGTGTGGAATGTGTCCTGTAGTTACTCTATAGGACACCCTTTGTGAAACTGAGGGGAACTGACTTCATGCATCCGCTAATAATGGTGCCAGTTGCTTAAAAGTAATTGCAAAAATATCTCAGAAAGAAAAGTTAGTTCTGGGAAAAGCATTATTTGTTTGCAGATGCCACCTGGTTTGGATCATTCAAAGTGTATAAAGTTGATAAACTTTGCAATAATTGTAGTTTAAGCAAAAAACACTCACTACAAGAACTACAAACATGCAGTCTATATTATGAAGTGAAATTACACTGTGACCCTGAATGCAAAAACAAGTAGTCATAAGGCCATGACAGTAAATTAATTTTACTACTGTTGTCACCACTAACTTGATTTATAACATGGGTTTAAAAACCTGCAATTAAAAAAAAAAAATTATTTCAAAAGTCTGTCATGCCATAAATCCATTTGGTAACTGTTTTTATGACCTGGAAACCAACAGCATTCATATACTCAAACAAAATATATCTGGAGAAAGGCCAAAGGACTCAGAAGACCAGAAGGTTTTCAAAATGCTAGTGATACGTTAGAGCAGATAGATGTAATGTATGAATTTGCCTCTACACATCTTCTCTTTATAAAATTTATAAACCGGATCCTAACACTGGCCCCACAGAAAACATAATAGGGCCATCTAGTCAACAACCCATTAGTACACCGTCAAGAAAATGTCATGGTCCTATTTTACTCCACATTAAAAATAAAAAAAATAAAGCTTATGATTATGGCCATTAAGATTTTGAACATTTTTCTAAATATTTCTAATATCACACATTTTACCCCCCAATTCTCATTACTGTAATGTGAAAAAAAGAAACTGTAAAGAACATCATAGTAGTACTCCCTCGGATCTTAGTTTAAAAATAATAATAATTGTACAACAGTATTTGGCTGGGTGATATGACAATAAACTTTATATCATGGCGGCGATATAAAGTGTCAATCGATAGAGATTTTGCTATATCATGTATAACGTGATATGTAAATATCAATGTGTGCAGCGTGGCCTTATCTACCATTGGCAGGGCTTCACATGAGACTGAGAGAAACATGAACAGATTTTTTATGGCATTAAAAAAAAATGTGGAGGCCGCCAAAGAAAATTCAATGACATTCATCTCACGTTTAGCGCTTCATAAGCACTTAATATGCTTCTCATCTGACACGCGCAACTGTGTTTCATGTGTGTCTCAAGCGCGCGATCTCTGGAGCACTAAAGTGCGCACAAGTCCAGCAGGCTTCCCGAAATTTGCAGGAGAGCACAGAGCGGGATCACTGTCGCTACTCAATAATTTTTGACCCAGGAAAAACTCTTGAAAAAAACATCTCCACAGAATGGGACGACTCTCAAACAAGTCAAGGGTATGAAGAGGAGATTGTTATTAAAAATGTCATGTGATTTAACAAAAAAAAAAAAAAAAAAACGGTATAAATGGAATATATTAAATATCTGTTTTTTTAACAGCTTTTATATGACAATTTTAACAAAAATAACCGTAAAAATAAAGTATCCTTTATTGACAAAAGTAGCATTATTTTCTCTAATTTTACAAAAAATTGCTTTTGTTATGGCGATATATCACTGTCAAATACATAAAAATACTGTTAATAAAACATTAAAAAATTTATTATTACAAGAAAATATATGACTAAATAAAGAAATACTTTGTCATTTTGCATAACTTAACCACTACTTTACATACATAATCTGAAAAAACACAGGTATTTACTATCCTATGAGACAGTTAAAAACTAAGTCAAAATCTGATAAAATTTTCACATTATCACTACATTTGTATTAATTAAAAAAAAAAAATGTTATTGTTAAATAAGTGCATTTCATGTTATAAAAACCTCTGTAAAACCATAGAGTTAACGCTTCTTTGCATTTATATGACATATAAATCAAGCATAAATTACCCATCACTACATTCCCCTCTCACTATCATTCCAAAATACAACATATAACACCAATTAAAAAGGATTTGGCCTGAATGAACAAAATGAACTTACTGTGTATTGAAAGAATCATTTAACAATTTTATGTGATTTGCAAAGCAAAGCAAGTACATTAAATACGTTATATTTTAGCTGGAACAGACACCTTTATTGTCGTGCATATTAATTTGGACATAATATCTACTTATTAATTGTACTGTACACGACAAAATCGGTTTGCATGTATTTGAGGTTTACATACATGTAACTTCTAATTAGAGGACTTTTCTATTGGAGAAGGAATATACTTCTGTTCAAACACATGCTTATGATTGGATGCTGTCTCTGAGCACACACTTTTCCTCCATCAAGATGTTTGCTGCTGTCCGAGTGGATTCAAAAGTAAGTAATTTCAAGTTCAATCATAACTTCTGTTATTATTTTTGTAATACAGGAACTACACAAATATTAAATTGAAATTGTGGAGGTGAGGGCGTGGTTGAGTGCCCGTCTGGGGAGAGAGAAAGCGGTAAGGACATCCACCTGAGATGAACTGTGACTAATTGCCATCTCTATGTTCACAGTGAGAGTCGGGGAGATAAAAAGATGGCCAGTTCACAAAGAGAGAAGAGAGACAGACAGACCAGAGTCTTTGCGTCTGTCCCCTGAGAGAGAGAGAGACTTGTGTTGTGTGAAGCTGAAAAAAAGCATGCCGCAACCCCGGCAACAGCGAACCTCCATGTGACGCTGGGGAAGATGGGGGCACAAGACGAGCCGGAGGCCTTTCTGGAGCTCTTTGAGTGCACAGCCCTAGCTCTGGAATGGCCGCGGGTGCAATGGGCAGTCCACCTCCTACCGCTGCTGGTGAGGCCCAACTTGCGGCCAAACAACTCCCGGTCAACAACCTCCTGAGGCACCCTGAGCTGAAGAAAGCCATCCTGCAGCGGATCAGCCGCAGTCCTGAAGAGCATTGCCAGCGGTTCCGAACCCTGACGCTGAGCAAAGCCGGCTGCCTGTTTGCCTTTGTTCAACAGCTCCATGACGCCTGCCGGCTGTGGGTGCTGGCTGAGGAACCCAGCGATGTCAGGGCCATCATCGATCTCATGGTACTGGAACAGTTCATCACCAAACTACCGAAAGGAATTGCGGAAATTCCTGCCGCCACTGGTGTGGGCATGAGGTTTGGGTCGATCTGTTGGAGTTGCAGGGACCCGGGACACGTCTGCGAACAGTGCATCACAGGAGAATTTGCTACAGGCACAAGAACGTCAGTCCCGGCTGTATAACAGGGGAGCTCGGCTATGGGAATTTGTACCGGAAGATAAAGTACTTGTATTACTGCCCACATCGAACTCTATATTACTCACAAATGGCAAGGGCCATTTGAGGTCACATGGCGCGTTGGTATGAGGTAGTGATTATGAGGTAGTGCATACGGATAGGGGCGTGGCTCGTCAAACTTACCACCTCAACCTACTAAAACCATGGAGAGAGGCGGTCCCTGTATCCTTGGCGATGGTAGTTCCAGAGAGGGAGGAGCTCGGCCTGGAGGTGAGTCTAAAAGCCAATCAGATTGGCTAATCAGCCAATCATTTATTCGACGCTGAATTTGTCAAAGGGATATTGGCAGATCCCATTAACGCTGATATCCCATGAGAAAACGGCCTTCTCCACACCGTTTGGATTTCACCAATTTGTGACCCTTCCATTCGGTTTGTTTGGGGCCCCGGCTACATTTCAGCGTCTTATGGACCGAGTCCTCTGACCGCACGCTGCTTATGCCGCTGCTTATATGGATGATATCATTATTTACAGTAATGATTGGCAACGGCATATGCAGCATCTGAGGGCGGTTCTGAGGTCTCTGCGACTAACGGGGCTCACAGCAAACCCAAAGAAGTGCGCAATTAATGCCCGGATCACCTGTTGGTATCTGGCACTCCAGCCATTTAAGTTCGAGGTGGTCCACAGACTGGGGGCACAGATGGCTGTCGAGGACTTCCTCTCCAGAAAGGGGGGGGGGGCAGTCTGGACAGTTTTCCTGGCCTGAGTCGAGTGGTGGGAGTATGTTCACAGAGAGAGGAGAGAGACAGACAGACCAGAGTCTTCGTGTCTGTCCCCTGAGAGAAAGAGAGACTTGTGTTGTTTGAAGCTGAAAAGTGGACTGTTTATTTGAGTGACACTGAAAAGCCATCTTGTGTTTTGAGTGAAGCTGTACAGTGATTGCTGGTTATTTGTGAATAAAACGGACTCACGTGAACTGTGGAAACCGGTTCCCTCTTCCTCCTTTATTTGCCCAACCCGAACCTTTGTTACAGAAATGTATTTACATAAATATCCCTAACAGTACTTAATGTTGGAAGGAGACATACAGTATGTTGTTGGGTTAGGTAACTGCAGTAACCTCTTAGTTTAACTTCATTTTAATGATTATATTTTTCAACAGTTATCTGATTTGTCCACCTACAGGATATTATTTTCAATGATGCAGCGCGTGCTTAACTTTAGTAGCTCCTCGGTGTATCGACAAAGATACAATTTTTACATTTTACAAGCATTTTAACATTGAGAAATTTTTGTTTAGTGGAGTTAGCCTGTGATTCTTTAGATTAAATTGTGTTTTTTAAGGTTACTGTTGTGTAATTTAACTGATAGACTTATATGCTATTTGTTTTTCTCCCCATTCTAAAGAATATTGAGAGCTTAAAGGACTTGTTTAGACTAGTTTCCTGCCCTAGTTTGAACAAGGTGGATGTATTTTGTTGTTTGCATGGTACAAGTTTCCGAGGTAAGTAACAAGTGTGTGTGTGTTTACTGTAAAATAGCCATATTTCTTTATTTGGTTTAAATGGGCAACATAAACTGTTGTGTACATGCACAAGTTTGATCATTTGTAGGGATGTCTTTCAATCCATTGTGAATGTAACTAGCCTTTCTTATCTCTCTGTTTCAGGATTTTGCTGAGTAGCACTTTACAAACCAGAATCTACCAAACACAAGTATGTAAAACTTGATCGGCACGGTCTTCGCTGATGACTTTATATCTCGTCAGAAGGCATTAGAGTCAGAAAAGACTTCTGGTGAGCTTGCTGAGATTCTCTTGATTTGTCACTTAAAGGTATTATTATGGGCCTAGTTGTTTAATATTGTTGTGGTTCAACAGACCTTGATTTTACGCAGAATAATTTGAGCCTGTCCCAAACTTAAAGGGATAGTTCACTCAAAAATAAAACCTCTCTCGTTTACTGACCCTCATGCCATATCAGATGTGTATGACTTTTTTCTATATGACTCCAGTTGTTAAATCCATGTCTTCTGAAGTGATATAATTAGTGTGGGTGAGAAACCAGTCAATATTTAAGTCCTTTATTTCTATAAATCTCCTCTTTCACGTTTACATATAAAAGTCTGTTTAGATTCACTTTCACATCTAAAAGTGAAAGTGGAGATTTGTAATAAAAAAGGACTTAAATATTGATCTGTTTACTGTATCTAAAGATATGGATTTAACCACTAGAGTCTTATGGATTACTTTTATTCTGCCTTTTTGTGCTTTTTGAAGCTTCAAAGCTCTGGTCACCATTCATTTGCATTGTATGGACCTACAAAGCTGAAATATTTTTCTAAAATCTTCATTTGTGTTCTGCACAAGAAAGTAAGTCATAAAATCTGGGATGGCATGAGGGTGAGTAAATGATGAGAGAATTTTCATTTTGGGGGAACTATCCTTTTAAAGATGATTTATATATTTAAAAATAAATAAATAAATAAATAAAACAAAGCTTTTGTCTTCCATGGAAGAAATAGTCATACAGGTCTGAAACAAGTGAGTTAATTATGTAAAATTTTTGTGTGAACAATGACTTTATGTTGGTGTGTATTTTGAAACAGATTTTAATACACTGTTCTTTAATTTAGCAACTTTTTTCTATTTCTGCATTTCAGGGCTGAAGATTCAGAAGAGCCAAATGTTGGATATTCACCAGTTGCCCTGTTAACAGCAGTCAGAGAACTTACAGATGCTGCAATTCACTACAATCTGATCAGAAATTTCATTGTTCTTCAAAGTGAAGTCATCACCCATCTGCCAGGCTTTTCAGATTTCTTTTTACATTTGGACTGATATATGCATTGGATCTGAGTTACCCAAAAGAGTTTTAAAGACAGGTTGCTTTATAAGGTTTTAACGTTGAAGGATGTGCAGCACTAATGTAGCTGTAGACAATTTATCTTGTCGCTGTCAAATGTGTTTATTTTTTGTTTTTTTCAGTGTTGTGCCTTATGTTTTGTCAATAATTGTACCTTGTCTTTTTATATTAAATATGTTTACTACAATAAGCAGTTTGCTTTTTTAAATAGTTTTTTTTATGTTTAAGTTGCAACATTTTCACATTTAAGTTAAGGGAGAAAAAAGGCAGTTGCTAAAACATTTTAAGTAATACTACTAGTACATTTCAAGTCACCTAAAATTATACTTTAATTATTAAGTTAACATGGCTTAAAAAAAGTTAATACAAAGCATATTCATGATTTCAAAAACATATATATTTTAAAGTTGTATAAAAATATGAAGTTTGTAGAAATGTAAATTTTGAGTTATTAATTAAAATAAACATTAGTAATTGCATATTTTGATTGGACCAAAATAATTTATTTTAATTTATAGTTCCTGAGAAAAACAAGTTATGCATACTTAAGACTTAAGTTTTGACACTTGTAAAAGGCAACAGTTAACTCAAATTTTTTAAGTTAGTAGAACTTATACGGGTTTAAAGTGATTTTAAACCCTCCAAAAATTGCCCACATTTACATCCCTTGTAAATGCCTCACTTAAAGAAAAGGAAGGACGAGTCACTGACACTGACACAAATGCTTTTGATTGAGCTTAACTTGTATTGAACCTGTATTCCCTTAAGCTTTGAATGTGAAATGTATGGCAGACTTCAGAACTTTTTTTTTCCAATAAATGGATTAGTTTCATACCGTGTGCTGCCTCTGTAGTCTCGTTTGACAGTTACTGAAGAATGAGAAAATAGAATTGACATTTATAACTGGAATTATACCTAGTTCTAGTAACCTGACCTAATCGACTTCATCTAACATGATATAAACATGTAGGATAAACAAGAAAAGAAGGCTTAAATGTAGCAGAACATAACTGATTCATGTTAAATGAAAACCATTAATTCATGTAAAACGAACACCATTCCTTCATGTTAAACTAACACCATTCATTCAAGCTAAACGAGCACCATTCATTCATGTTAAACAAACACCATTCATGTTAAACAAACACCATTCATTCAAGTTAAACGAACACCATTAATTCAAGCTAAACGAACACCATTCATTCATGTTAAATGAGCACCATTCATTCAAGTTAAACGAACACCATTCATTCATGTTAGTTTAATCACTTCATACAAGTTTTACCTCCTCAAATATAAAAAGAATACTATGAAATCCAAAAGATGCGCTCCGCAGGCTGCTGAGAATGTTTCCTCATTTTGTTAGTCGCTTTGAATAAAAGAGTCTTCTAAATGAATAAATGTAATGTAAATGCATTAATTCAGTCATAATATTTTTTGCAAGAAGTGTTCAAATTTATTTTCTGAATGAAGTAATTTTGGATATTTTGATCTTTATTTTCATCTTTTTTTATTTTTTTATTTACTTATGCATTGTTTTCTTTGTTGCATTGCTTTGAGAAGATCTTGAGTTTCTTCTGGAAACTTTATAATAATAATAATATTGGTCAACAACATATGATTTAAAATTAGGTTGAATGTTTTTTACTATTTTCAAATTCCAAATAAGAGAAATTTATATAAGAGGAAGCATTTGGAAGTACTAATTCACAGACTGGATTTTCCCCAAAAATTTACTATATCGTGAAACGTATATACAGTTGTGCTCAAAAGTTTGCATACCCTGGCAGAAATTGTGTAATTTTGGCATTGATTTTGAAAATATGACTGATCATGCATCTTTTATTTAAGGATAGTGATCATATGAAGCCATTTATCATCACAAAGTTGTTTGGCTCCTTTTTAAATCATAATGATAACAGAAATCACCCAAATGGCCCTGATCAAAAGTTTACATACCCTTGAATGTTTGGCCTTGTTACAGACACACAAGGTGACACACACAGGTTTAAATGGCAATTAAAAGTTAATTTCCCACACCTGTGGCTTTTTAAATTGCAATTAGTGCCTGTGCATAAATAGTCAATGAATGTGTTAGCTCTCACGTGGATGCACTGAGCAGGCTATATACTGAGCCATGGGGAGCAGAAAAAAACTGTCAAAAGACCTGCGTAACAAGGTAATGGAACTTTATAAAGATGGAAAAGGATACAAAAAGATATCCAAAGCCTTGAAAATGCCAGTCAGTACTGTTCAATCACTTATTAAGAAGTGGAAAATTCGGGGATCTCTTGATACCAAACCAAGGTCAGGTAGACCAAGAAAGATTTCAGCCACAACTGCCAGAAGAATTGTTCGGGATACAAAGAAAAAGGTGTCACCTTGACACCTCACAGCTTCTGGCACACTGTAATTTGGAGTGACGAGACCAAAATAGAGCTTTATGGTCGCAACCATAAGCGCTATTTTTGGAGAGGGGTCAACAAGGCCTATAGTGAAAAGAATACCATCCCCACTGTGAAGCATGGTGGTGGCTCACTGATGTTTTGGGGGGGTGTGAGCTCTAAAGGCACGGGGAATCTAGTGAAAATTGATGGCAAGATGAATGCAGCATGTTATCAGAAAATACTGGCAGACAATTTGCATTATTCTGCACAAAAGCTGCACACAGGACGCTCTTGGACTTTCCAGCACGACAATGACCCTAAGCACAAGGCCAAGTTGTCCCTCCAGTGCTTACAGCAGAAAAAGGTGAAGGTTCTGGAGTGGCCATCACAGTCTCCTGACCTTAATATCATCGAGCCACTCTGGGGAGATCTCAAACGTGCAGTTCATGCAAGTCGACCAAAGACTTTGCATGACCTGGAGGCATTTTGCCGAGACAAATGGGCAGCTTTACCACCTTTTGGGGCCTCATAGACAACTATTACAAAAGACTGCACACTCTCATTGATGCTAAAGGGGGCAATACACAGTATTAAGAACTTAGGGTATGCAGACTTTTGAACAGGGGTCATTTCATTTTTTTCTTTGTTGCCTTGTTTTGTTTTATGATTGTGCCATTCTGTTATAACCTACAGTTGAATACGAATCCCATAAGAAATAAAAGAAATGTGTTTTGCCTGCTCACTCATGTTTTCTTTAAAAATGGTACATATATTACCAATTCTCCAAGGGTATGCAAACTTTTGAGCACAACTGTACCATTATCATGATATAAAATTACTCATATTGTGATATACGATTTTGGTCATATCACCCACCCCATGTAATAAAGTAAAAAAAAAAATAAAATGAGAAACATAATTGAAATCAATGGGAATAGCAAAAGCATTGAGAATTGGGGGGATAAAACGTGCTTAAGGGTACTGAAAATTATGACACGATGGGAAAAAATTCTCGTCTTGTAGGCTCAACTTTCTTTATTCAAAATTTTATTTCATGTATTTTTTATTGATGTGAGGTTAAATATGACCAGAACATTTTCATGACAGGTTACGTGAGAATCACCCAGTTCGGAGAGCTTCCAGAGTTCCTCATCCTTTCGGTCAAACCTCATTAAACCACCTTATAAATCACCCTTTTATACACCACTTTAAACCAGGCTGGAACATCCATGTAAACAATGAGAAGACTCTGAGCAGGGCTAATGATATTATGTGAAGCAGAGCTTCACAACAAAAGAACCCCCCACCTTCCAGACATATCTAGCCATGCTTCATACCTATAGTACATAATGTACACCAAGAAAATGAGGATTGTTTAGTGTTCTGTAACCTCTTTAAGACTATACGAGAGGCATTTTATTCATCCCAAACACCCCAACAAATGCACTTTCTGGGATATGTAAAAGTATCTGAAATCACACTGGTTGTTTTAAGGAAAAGCAAGAATTAAAAAAAAGCACAAGATGATTGAATGTTGGAAGATTTTTGAAGTCATTTTCATCTGCACATATTAATGCACTAAGTTTTTTCTTTTTTTTTTTTTTTTTGGCTTCTTCAATGGAGAGAAAATCCTGCCCATCTCTTTTAGACTCTTGCTGAAGACTGCTGGCTCTAGAATGTAATCCATACCCACTCACTGGCACAGCCAAATAGAAACGCCTTTAATGACACTGTCTCTACTGATTAAATGGGGCGTCACCATGAAATCCTTAATATGTTGGAATCAATAAGTTCTTGAGGGTACCCGGTTTATGGCAGATTTGTCTGGGCTCTTCAAAAGCTTCAGTTGCATTTTACTCATATTATAAGTGGGAAGATGTTCGAAACATCTACATTTACAGCAGTCTGAGTGCATAAAAAGATAGAACTGACTCTGAGCCAGGCTACCCGAGTGCAGTGTGCTTCAGTTTAAGGAGCACAATTATTTATGGGTAGCTTTTTTGCTGGCTTGCCTGGCACTTTGGTATGGTACTGCCGGCCAAGAGAAAGTGAAGAGCTCAAGTGCATTCCTCAGGGTCTGTTCTGCAAGGCCTCAGATACATAACTATGAAGAAACTATGTCTCTTTATAATGGCACCTAGTTTGGGAGGGTGAGACACATTCTACCGAAAAGGCATACAGAGCAAATTTACCCAGACTGAAGAAACCCAGTTAAGACACATATTTAGTGATGAATATGATATCCAATATTTACTGTAAATATGAGATTTTGATCAATTATGAAGAGGATTTCCTCAACGCCTTTAACTTAAAGATGATGTGCGCAGTTTTTTTTCTGTTAAAATTGTTCCATCCTTAACATGGGGGGAAAGTTACAATTAAGCCACACTATGGTCCTAATAAAGAGCCCGATGTGGTCTTCTGCTGTTGTAGCCTATTCGCCTCAAGGTTCGATGTGTTGTGTATTCTGAGATGCTATTCTGCTCACTACAATTGTACAGAGGGTTTATCTGAGTTACCATAGCCTTTCTGTCAGCTCGAACCAGTCTGGTCATTCTCCGTTGACCAACAATCATGCCATGGTCATAATCACTGAGATCACATGTTTTCCCCATTCTGATGATTTATGTGAACATTAACTGAAGCTCTTCTCCCATATCTGCATGATTTTATGCATTGCATTGCTGCCACATGATTGGCTGACTTGATAATCACATGAATAAGGTGTACAGGTGTTCCTAATAAAGTGTTCAGAGAGCGTATGTTGACTCCCCCAAAAAGTGTAAACACTTTGGCAATATAATTTATCTTTTCAATTGAACATCCCTACCAGCCCAACATATCAACATTGACTCAGCCAATAGCAAGGGTTTGGGGCTAGACTATCTGTTTGTCCAACCAATGGAAGATGGTGAGAGTATTCAGAAAAGCTGTTTTGCACTTCAGTTTGGTGACGCTAGTGCCGTAGAAATTACACACTTCAGCTTGAAATGGCTAGAGGTTTTTGAGGATAGATAAACAAAACATGTTAGAACTGCAACAGCAAAGAAGTTTGCTCAATGTTTACCTGCACAGGCTTCAGTCACATTTTGTCTTTGCCATATGGAAATGGTTGAGAGGATTTCTTACAGTTTGTTTATATAAACACACTGCCATTTGTACACTTGAGCCAGTTTTATAAAATGTTAAAATGCTCCCGAAAGAGCCCGTCATCACAAGATGAATGCGAGTGATCATTTAAGTCAGAAAATTAGACACATTTGGGCATCAGCGATTCATCTGGCTATCTCTTCAAGTTCCAATCCAGCAGATAAGAATAAAAGCCGCCTGAAGCCTGCCGATGACAGCCGTCTGTAATGTCAGGTTAAAAGCCGGGTGCTCGCAGACACATTTCATGGGAAGAGAGACCATATTTAATCCTTCACCCCATCACTGCTCACTCCGCAGTACTCTGACCCCTGTCACACCCGAAGAGGATTATTGAGGAAGTTCAAAACCTTGGTTGCTTTTCTGGCCTGTAATTCTTAATTGACTGATGGCTGTCGGCGCTTAACTGTTGGCCTATAACGAACTCCAACCCACTTGTAGATGTGTAATCCACGCAACTCTAAATCTGCTCAGAGTTAACATCCTGAAAACATTCTTAGGCTTGTGTCAGTAATCTAATCTTCTAAACCCCATACGCTGGTCATTTATTGTTTTTTTTATTTTTATTTTTATTTGATGCAATGATCACATCTAAGCTCATTATACCGAGTGAGCCAGCCACGTATTTGATCGTAATGAGATTCTAACACTTATTTGACCCCATAAGCAGCATCTGTCCTGTGTAGCATGGGTGCCTGCAGGATTTAATCTGAGGGTACACACAGAAATCTGCCTAATAAACCTTATATGTAGAGGGGTCCAGGGGCATGCTCCCCAGGGAGATTTTTTTGGCAAAAAAACAACACCAAAGCGTTCAATTCTGGTGACTTTGAGATAAGCATTTGTTTTATTCTCTTGAGTATGAGTAGCATTTATGTAACTATTGGCTAAAGGATTTCTTCCAGTAACCGTTCCAACAGATGCACTTTCGTGCTAAAAAAGCAAAACGCACCACAACGAATAGAGCAGAATGCAAATGTCTCGAGATGCATTTTTATCAGTTGAAGAAGTTCTTTTTAACTTGACACAGCATCTAAAAATGCAGCGCTCCCATGAGAGATGCTAAAAACACAGTGAAACGTGAGGCAGTTGTCAAAGACATCTATCTAGCTAATGTTTACATGGAAAACTATTGAAAAACAGCGCGAGTGGACGCAAAAACATGTTCAGCTTGAACACCCCCTTGTTTACATGACACAGCACTAGCTGAAGTTTCTCAAAGTTACCTCTCAAAAAAAACAGACTTTTGTTTCAGTTGATTGCAGGTAAATTTCCACTGTATCCAGCGCTGTTTGTTCTCTGTATTCATAAATATCCCGATACTGTTTTACTGTGTGAGAAACCGCTCCAAATGATTCAGTGAGAGAGTGGTCCGAACTAATTGTTCTGAATCATGAATCGATTCAGACTGTTTTGCAAGACTGTTTGGCCAATTCACTGAAAAGAACCAACTTTAATGAATAATTATTCATTCGCAAATTGGGCATTGCTAGTTCTTTTTAAATAGCCAACAGAAATACGGTACACATTTCATGATTGGTGAAATATTCTGAGAGTAAATATATCTCAGATCAGCAATCGGTACTCATGGTACGCACAGTGTGTACGTCCATACAGCTGCAGGTGCCGCTGCTGTGTAGAGATCATGGATCAAGTAATTAACAAAAGAATGCCACTACTAAGTATGCCACTAAGTGAATGGCACCATTCAGTGAGGGATTTACCTTGAAATGTCATCACTTTTCTTCTTGGGCGGTGTCCTTATCCTAGCAAGTGTCATTTCTATTACACTTAACAGGACTTACCAGATGACAAAATGATGGAATCCATGGACCAGAAACTCAACTGTCTGATTGGTTTTAAGATTATAACAACCTAGATGCCTTAAATGTGAACATTTGTGAACTGAAAGTTGTTTTGTTTTGGGTTTTGGTTTGGTTTGGTTTGGTTTGGTTTTTGACTCTAAATTCTGTCTGGATGAGATCCATTCAAAGTCATTGTAAAATGAATATAAATACACAACTTTGACTTTACATTCTATATTAATGCATCAAGTCGCTATTTTGCTTGGCAACTGCAAACTTCTACAGTTACGACAATTACATTTATTACATGATGGAAAACTTTTTATTCCAATTATTATTAATAATGCTGTTGATGTCATTTTATTAAAGCAACAAGCCACTTGACTCTCTGTGTTACAGTCATTTTACCACTATTTATTTAAAAGGTGTTCTTAGGCACAAGGTGAAGCGGAGTTCCCTTGATAGCATACCAAACCAGCATAGCCACACAGCAAACTTTGATGGAATTTTGACTTTCTCGATCACTCTATTGTGAAAATACTCTTTAATATCAACATGACTGAACTAGAGATCATAGTTAAAAGTATTAGAAAAATAATTACTTTTTGAAGTACAGTGAAACTGCCATCAGTTACACCAAAACTCTTAAAATCCTCAAAGTCTCAAAAAGACTTTGTCAAAACATAGATGGAGAGAACTGAACTCGCCTCAAGAAGAACTGTGTTATGTTATGAGAAGCAAAAGATACCACACCAAACTCTGACGCACAAAGAGTGCTTTTTGCATCCTCTGTTCAGGAGTCTGAACGTAATGAGGTGTCAGTATCAGATTGTGATAATCATCTCGCTGCTTTGATGCTGTGCAGCCACTCTTTTTATCAGTCAAAGAAAGGTTTATCTGATTTTAATAGTCTCTGAAAGATAGATCACATGCAAATGGAAGAGGATGTGGACCGTTTGAGCATATCAGACTCTTAACTCACATGTTTCATCTGCCCTCATCTAATGGAGTTCTTCATCTGGGAGGGCAGGTTTGAATAGGAAAGGAGTGAATTTGCTTTCAAACTTCATAATCAGGTTCAATGAGAACACATCACTGGAGCTATATGTGAAGGGAAACGTAAAGAAAGGAGCAAAAGAATGAACTGTCTGTCTCATTCCTCCAGTAAACTCAGATTTGATGTTAATGTTGTGCAGCCCTTTGTAATAGATGTCATGATAAATTCATCATTCTTTCTTGTTGAGACAGTGTTTCTCCATGTAACACAGGGCAGGAACCGTGTACAGTCAAGCTCTGTATCTCTATTTATTTCACTTTATTTATTTATTTCACTTTATTTATTTATTTTTCTTTAGCTCTAATTTTGTCTTGAGCTCTAGTTTTCTTTGGCAAATCCTCTTGATAGTTTTATTAGCGTATTATTACTGATTGCAGATGGTTGTGTTGTTCTACCACTAATTTCATTGTATTGACACTAACATTTAAATAAAAGTTGCACTTTAAACTAGGGATGCACCGATATGAATATCTTTGGCCGAAACCGATTTTAACAAAAACTATAGGCCAATAAATATACCGATGCCAAAATTGTCATCAAATCGCTGTTTTCCTTAGAAATGCTTAAAGAATTTAAAAAGAGGTGCAAAAGCTATTCACTCTTCAAACAATAAATAATAGAGCCACAGTGAAAGACACATCCAAGATAAAAAGATAAAAAATTATATGAAACATTTCTAAATATGATAACATGATGATTGATATGAAAAATGGTTATTTTGTAATTCTATCAGAAAGACTCGCAGACTTGGTAAAGTTGACATTAAATGTATTTGATGAAATTATATTGAACCACAGAATATATTTTCTCTTTTGGTCTGGCGGTCCGATGAGATTGTTACTCGAACCGTCAGATACTGCCGGTGATAGAAGGCAGGGGGCGAGCAGCCTACCCCAAAAAGAGAAACCAGATACTACCCCCAAAGAGAGGAGGAGTTCCAGATGAGTTACGAACTGGGTCTGGCTGAAGTTTCATTCTGGAGAAGATGAAAAGGAGATGTGATAAGATAATATACAATGGTGTGTGAATTATGCAATATCCCAGGAATGGTTGTGCGATACCGTAGCGATAGGATAAGCCGTGCTTGCATATGAATGTTAATCATGTGATATCTGTTAGAGGATGAACAACATTTCGTTTGAGCCCTATGATGGGGTGACATTACTGTGTGATCACTTTGCTGAAGATAATGTATGGTATGAACCCTCCGACGAGGGCAGTTATTGCCGAAAGATTGAAGACGTATGATTATGAGCCCTCCGACAAGGGTGACCATTGCTTGTGTGTGTGATATCTTTGCCAGAGAATGAACAACGTGCATAAAGCCCTACGATAAGGGCGGCATGTTGTGCAATTCCCTTTTTTTCAAGATGAACAATGTTTGATTATAAGCCCTCCGATGAGGACGGATGTTTTTTGTGGAATATTTTTGCTAAAAGCTGAACAACGTAGCATAAAGCCCTATGATATGGACGATGTTGTTGTGCAATACCTTTTGCCGAAAGATGAACAACGTTTACGCATAAGCCCATATGATAAGTGTGAGCTAGGCTTGTGCAGTACCTATGCAAAGGAAAACCATGCTTGGGATTGTGGAAGCCCTGGTGAGGAGGGTGAATATGATTATACGATATCCTTGCACAAGGATAGACATGCTTGAATTAGAAAATTGTGTGATATGGAATGTGTGGATGTAACAGTGAGTGGCCCCAGGCCGCCACCAGTTAAGCAGAAACATACGGCTGATGGAGAATTGAGAGTTTGTGATGATTTGAGGGTTGGGTCAAATATATTTCTGGCATATTTCTGCAAACCGTGTTCCTATAAAAGTAGCTTCGAAGACCAATGGAGTCCATGAAAAAGGACATGCCGTCTGAGGTTTCCATTATGGAAAAGGGAAATTTTGTTCCAGTGATTTAGTAACGGGGACCAAAATTGGAGGTCCAATCAGTAGCCGTCGTCAATAGATTAGGAGTTATCGATGGAAAGGGCTAGCGTGAGGAGGCGAGAGATGGAGTGGCCTTGATGAATGATGCGCATGGCAAAATAAGGTGACACAAAGGGACAGGAAATCATATATGGAAACTAAAACTGGCTGGAGGAAGGAAGTGCAAACTAATGATCGGTCTAATTTATAGAGAAGCAGGGAAACTTGCGTCTTGGGGCAATTGAGCGTGATGCCGGAAAATACGGGAGATGTAGAAGGGCTTTTGTTTTTGTCCTCCATTGGAGAGGGAATGCCCAGCTTGTGAGAAAACATGTTCATCCAGAGTGGAGCTATGAGTGGCACGGGAATAGAGGAGCAGAAAACTAGAGGGGGTGCATGTGGACAGGAGTTTAAAATATTGAAAGGATCCAGCGTAAGCCTTCTGACAGAGAATTAAATGTGCAGACTACTTCTACACTCAATTGTGAGCTGGAGAGTGAAGTAAAATTTGCCACATGGTGCCGAAATGGGCATGACTTTTGGAAGTGTCTTGATGTCTGCTTTGGTGAGCACGCAACAAGTGGTGCTTCCTTATTTGGAGAACGTGGAAGTAGACATATGAAGTAAGAAACTTTTGTCATTTAACGTACGATAGGAGCGACCAACAAAACAAAGCATCATCTTAACTCAATGGAGTAATAAGACCCCGTATGATAAGTACTAATGCATCATAACATGCAAAAATAACAGATCTTGATTCCCCAGTACGGGTACACTCGGGCATGCAACACAGTGAATGAATCAGAATTGTGAACCTTAAACTCAGTTACCCGCATGGTGTGGCCATCACGCTGTGAAACACGTGATTGCCCACCATGAACTACAAGAACCGAATGCTCTATTTAAATTAAATACTGCAGCTTGAATTTGATATTGACGCAGATGAGGGTTATAATGAACAGACAGCATTGGTAGCAGAAAGCCTAAGACCCATAAACCATCCTCTAAATGCATTTGATGAAAATAATTGAGAACTTAGCATATTTCTGATGGGGTCCAGCTGCTGCCTTGAGGCGATAATTTTGACGGACTTGGCGAGGAGTGTGCACCTTCCAGCACTGGGTCATGCATTCCGGTTGCGGTAGATGCTTTGGCTCAACTGAGGGAGGTCTCCTACGTAACTGAGATCTGAATGAAGATCCGGATTTGGTTTGATGCGGGGCAGAAAGTTGAGATGGAGCAGCGGCATCAACGGGGAGGGAAAACGGGCTTCCCAAAATGTTATGTATGAGCTGGTTCACCTGTGGCCTGGAGAGATCGGGGTTGACGGAGATGCCTGGTTAACATTTCTATTATCATTCCAAGAGGGCCGCAATCCCACAGAGACTCTTTCACAGAGAAATTGAAGATGCGTGCTGCGCCGAGGAGCTGCTGATCCTGGATATAAGGTAAGGAGCAAGTGAATAAATCCATGTCCAGAGCTGTGTATTAGCTTGTCGGGGAGCGAAGCTGACTCAACATCAGACATAGTAAGCTGGAGAATGAATTGCCATGTTGGTACACTGAAATTGCAAAGAGGTAGATTGAAAGCAGGCTTTTAAAGCAATGACTGATGTATTACTGGCTAGGAGCTAGCTAGATAATGGCGTAATGATGTACAGCTGCGAGTCTCCCACTAGAACTACGCTTATGCTTACAATACATTTCTAAAACATTTTTGCATTTTAAAATGCAGCTTTGAAAACTGCTCAAAGCCATATTGCAATTTTTATCTTAATTTAATCAATCATGCAGCATTAATGGATATCATTCCCATATCTCAAAAGTATGATGGTTTCAAAACATTTTAGATGGTTTCCCTCATCATGTATTCTGTAGGTAAGTGCAGCTTTCAGAACTGTCACGTCCATTTATGGCACTTTTTTCAGCATTAATATAAGCTGAGCGATACAAAATAAAAAATGTATATTAAATGTTTTTAGGAGTGCCATCCCTTCTACATATTGTGGCTATTATTGTTTCTGGAGTTTTTACAATGTGTGTAACTACTTAATTATAAATAAACCATTATTATTTATATATATTGCCGTTTTCAGGCTTATTACCGATATGCAGATGGGTTTAATTTATTCAGTGGGTCAGTAATTGGCTTATAAATATCGGCAGCTGATACATCGGTGCCTCCCTACTTTAAACCCTTATTGACTAGAAAGAATAGTTTTTATTTATTTTATTTTTTTTTAAATGCCGCTGATATTAATTATTTTTATATTTGTGTCCAATAGTGTCTGATAACTGATATGCAGAACACATTTTTTTTCTTTGTTTTGACACAATAACTAAATAATCATTAGACTACAAAAATAAAAACATATTGAACAATAACAACAATAATTATTATTATTATGCCAAGTTGCTTCACATTCTACATGGTTGCAAAATTATTTCAGTCTTTGTTTTGGGCTATCTAACTTTTAAGCTTAAAATGCTTTGCATTTCTCACTTAAGAATGAATGGTTGTTAAGTAATTTCTGCAACTCATGTTAAGTAAATTACTCTATACACCGTGTTTTTCCAGTTAAACTCACAATGCCAGTGTTGGGTGCTATTCTCCAGAGACATTGCTTTTAGAGGTTTTAGAGAATTATTTTTAAGAGTAAAGAGACAAACAACTTTTTGGTAAATGAAGGAAAGGGGGTGATGGATTAACGGACAGCAATGGAATCTCCAGCACAGCGAAGTATCTAACATTAGCATTTTATGGAGAATCCCTCTCTCAGGGAGCCAGTACACAAGGCTGCAAAGAAAAAGCTGGGGTTGTTCTTCAAAATCAGCTGGCAGCAGGACTCAGTGCTCATTTTTTGACTCACTCTGTGTGCACAATGAGAATTTGGCCCGAGAACCAACAAGTTAGAGCCAGGAATCTAAAGAAGCAACAAACAGTCTAGGAATAAAACAAGGAACCCTGCACAGAGCCCCCCACACAGGCCCTGTCAGACACACTAGCCCCAGGCGTACACTTGCTATAATTCCCTTCTTCCTGCCTCTGCCGCACACAACTACATTCCACAGCTGATACTGCTCACTCGCCTGCCATCATATGAATCTAAAATAGCTCAAATGAAAGGTTGGAGACTTTCTGATTTCCACAAATATTTACTTGCCTGCAAATTACCAAAGAAGAGTATATAAGCATATGTGAAACATAGTTTGCATGCAGTATACTCAGGATATGCATGACTCTTAACTCGTCAAGTAGGGTACGAGCAGGGGCGGAGCTAGGGGGTGACCATAGACTAAAGCCTGGCCACCCCTTTCGCAATTGCCTTTTCTATCATTTTTTTCTTAGGCAAAATTAATGTTGCTTGGAGAATAATCTATATCTTTACAACCACAACACATGGGAAACTTTTCAGTTGCATGCACCAATTAAACAAAACGGCAGCCCTCGAGCTGAGAAACTCTTGCAAGACTCATTATAACCATACTACTAGAAGCAAATGCCCTTTCACGAGTTTTCTTGGCATGGTGGTTATGGCCATTGGTTACGGGTGTGACGTACTGTTGGCATACACTTTACCGTGTTTTCAGCATGCAAGAGGAGAAGTCCATCTTCAGAGCCTGACACAATTGCATTAGTGTTTGAGCATGTGATTCCTGCACGTGAACACGTCGTTACATGTGAGCTAATAAAATCAGATGATTTTATTAAAATCATCTGAAATACTTTTCATTCCAATGTTTCCAAAATTGACAATTTAGCAATGATTTATCCATATTCCATATCTTGCATAAAACAGCAGTTACTATCAATTTCCACTTTCACGGTGATTCGCATTCTTCTTGCATATCGCCATCTACTGGCAGGGAGGAGAATTTATGTTAAAAAAAGGACTTAAATATTGATCTGTTTCTCTCCCACACCTATAATTTCGATTGAAGATATAGATTTAACCACTGGATTCATATAGATTACTTGTATGCTGATTTTTGGACCTTCAAAATTCTGGTTCCCTTTCACTTGCATCGTGAAGACCTACAGAGCTAAAATATTCTTCTAAAAATCTTTGACTATTTTCAGCAGAAGAAAGAAAGTCATACATATCTGGGATGGCAGGAGGGTGAGTAATTAATGAGAGAATTTTCATTTTTGGGGGAACTATTCCTTTAAGCTGACTGAATGACCTGTATCAAAAGTTAGATGTGGGAGAATATCCAGTTCAACTCAGTGGCTTATCAATACATTTTTTTTTTTTTTTCTCCATACAATGAAAATTAATGGTGAGAGATGCTAACATTCTACCTATCATCTTCTTTTGTATTACATAGCAAAATACAGTCATACAGGCTAGAAATAACATGAGAGTGAGAATTATTTAAAAATAATTAAAATTTCTGGGTAAAATATTCCTTTAATTACAAACAAGTATAATTTATTATAGATGACTGGGTCATGGGCACATAAAGCTGCCTAGTATTTAAGGTTGAACAGATTTTTTCATTTGTATAATGTTTTTTCAGCGCCACCCTAGAGTGATTGGTGGCCCCTGCCCACCACCTCTGTTTAAAATTCCAGGCTCCACCACTGGTTACAAGACAAAAATACCACAGTCGGTCGAAACAGATCCTCAAACTCACGCCCAGAAGTTTTGTTAACCAAAATGTTTTCGTCATTTATCATATTTTAAAGAAGCCCTATTATGCTCTTTGGGATTTTACCTTTCCTTAGTGTGTAATATAGCTGTTTGTGCATGTAAAAGGTCTGCAAAGTTACAAAGCACAAAGTCCACGCCAAAGGGAGTTACTCTCTCCCACAGAAAACACTGCTCCTGAACTGCCTGAAACGCCTGGTTTGCAGTCCAGCCATTACTTCCGTGACTTAGCTATGTCACTATGTAACACATTTGCATAACGCCCGCCTAAGGGCAACTTCAGCTATGGTAAGGTGCATTACATTTCCAACACATTCTCTAAGCGGTTGACCAATCACAACAGACTGGGCCAGCTGACCAATCAGAGCAGTCTGGGCTTTTCAGAAAGGGGGGCTTTAAAGAGACAGGAGCTAAAACAGAGCGTTTCAGACAGAGGGTGAAAAGAGGTGCTGCAGCAATGTACAGTATGAGAAAAAATAATGTGTTTTTTTAACATTAAAGCATGTAACCTATTCTAGTAGACCCCCAAAATACAATTATGAACCTGTAAATGAGCAAAATATGGGCTCTTTAAAAATGTCAGCAGATTTACACACAAATTGCAAACAAAATTATATATATATATATATATATATATATATAAAGCCTAAGCAGTCATATAAACAGTAAATCATATCATAATATATCATTTTATTACACAGGAACAGTTTGCTAAGACAATGGTATTCTGCACCTGTTTCAGCTGCACTAAAACTAACCCTTTATAATGGCATATTTTCAAAATTGATTATGATTATGACTTAAGTGAAGCAACCCAACATATATATCTGCACCTAAAAATATATGTACCATTTCAGTGCTTTGTTTTTGTATGCAAACACATGCTCTGTCAGCATGGATGACAGCTATAGAAATAGGGTAATGGGAGTGGTTTGCTTTCAAGTGAAGTCAAAGTTCCTACAGTAAATAGGTGTCAGGGGACCACTCACATCTCTCAGAACGGGTGTATTTTGCAGTGAGTACCTAATCTACCATAGTGCGCTTAACCTCAGAAATGGCCTAAAAAGCCAAGAGTTTGACAAATGAACAAACCCTACTGAACACATACAATCTTTCCCCACTGATTCATTTGAAAAGAGGAATAATAAAAAACACTAAAACTTCTGTCTCAGGTAATTCAATCTTGTTTCTACAAAGCCTGTAAGACTTCCTGAAAAGCAGATTTTGCACTGTATTGATAAAAAACCTACATTTCTTTTACCTTCATGTAATGTAAGATTTGTGGTGTTCTGTAGAGTATAGAATATTATTATGTTGCTATGGTTACTATTGCATCAATGCCACAAGTTAGGCTAAATGACCCTGTAACGGGTTCACGATGGGCAAGGAGGAGGCGGGAACTGGCAGAACAGTCAACATAACTTTAATGATGTAACTGAACTTAAAACAACATGAAACAAACATAAACACACACACAGCGCGGCCGCTCGAACTGGCGCCTCTGGCTCGTCTTTATCCCCCTCCCGGCTGATTAGCCCAATTCAGGGCCGGGTGTGTGTCCTCACAGCCCAGCCCCACCCTCCTCCTCGTCACAAACCCCCAGGAAATCTACCTGATGTGCCGCCAGGGTTTCCACGGCAATGACCACTCAGCATTTCACTGAAACAGCAGGATGGAACATAAAAGAATGAAAACTACAGGTTTCTGTCTCACCAGACATACAGTATTTAAAGCTACACTATGAAAGATTTTCTTGTTAGAAATGAACAAAAGTTCATAAATGAGCAAGTACACCAACAGTCTGTCTTCCAAATCATGTTTTTGCCATACTCTGATTCACTATGGTAAGCCTATAATAATTACTTATATTTTAGAGCTATCTGGACAGATTTGGCGGGAAATTGCAACCTTCGTCATTCGTCCGTGCGTGTTCACGTCATGTCCATAAATAAAAGAAAAATAAGATCCAGCTACTACAGCACATGTATGTGCGGTAATAGGTGTGGTAGTAGTTTGAAGTTGAAGCATTGTAGCCACAACAAATAAGCGACAGTGACCATGGATCATTCAAAAAGGCAACCCTCTGAGGAATCACCCGTTTTCAAAATAAAGAAACCGAGAACCAAGAAGAGACAGCAAGCCAAAAGGGAAATCGACAGAGCCCATAATAAATCAAGAAACAACATCGGATTTGCTTTTCAAAGGTGGTGACAGCACCGAGATCTTAAAGGATTTAAAACAATTCTTGTTGGACAGGTAAGATATTTTATTGGACCGATAGCCAGGGTTCAGAATGAGCCAGGTAGCTCTCTTAGTGCGGTAGTTCATTAGATGCCACTCTAATGGGGCATTTTATTATGGATTGTGGTAATGCAGTGCTTTCAACTTCATTTTTGAGGAAACTTTTATTCTGGTAACAATGCCAATCTTTAAACCAGTTACTACCTTGGTCTATTTGCCTGCTTGCTAAGTTATAATAGTTTTCACCATTTGATTTGATCTGATTTGACTAGTATCATTATGTCTTATGTCATCGTTGCCTAACTCTTGTAATGCTATTTATTTTAAACAACTGTTTTCAATAAGTCAAAACAACAGTGGAAGATACAGGCTGGTATTATGGAACCGTCACAGAACTTTTTTTGTAAGGGAAACACAATCAACTAAGGAACAAAAGAGACACTATGGCCTCAACTGCAAACATACAGCACAGCCCCAATTGTCAATGTGCAAACACCATCAGAACGTGTGGCCATTTAGAGTATATGAAAACATGCAGCTCCAAAGAAATTCATAAACAAAAATACATGGCTGCGAGCGCAGAGCTGTGGCACAGGCGTAACGTGACAGAGGACCCTGAAGCACATCTGTCGGAAGGCCAGTTAGATGGAATTCTGAGCAGCGGTCAAGACATGCCCTGAAACACAAACACCATTCGGCATGTGTCGGCTCTCAAACACACGCACACATGAACACGTACAACTGATGCTTCAGATCTGTTTGAGTAGAGTGATTCCGACAGGCTGGGGAAGGGGAACTGCTATATCACTTAACTTACAGTAATGTCTTGTTGAAAATTCAAACAGATATAAATGCATGTATAAAATGGCTATATAGAATAAAATGACACAAAGGAGCAAATTCACTAAACAGTTGCACCACTTTTGCTCATTATAAATTAGGCTCATTATAGATTGTGCTTTATTCACCAAACTCTGTGCTATTTGCCCTGCATAATTAACAATGTGCTAATAATGCCCAAGGAAAGCAGGCAGTAAACTAAATTTGATTTAAAACCAGTGGCATGCATAGACCTCAGCAGGGACAGAGAAGGAGCGATAAAAAAGGGCACTGATAATTATTATTATTATTATTTTTTTTTTTTTTAATGAGTAGTACTTATATATATACTTAACTAATTCATTTGCTTTTACAGTATTTCAGCATTTTTATTATTATTATTATTATTATTATTATATACATATCCTTATTTTTCCATTATTTCCTTCATCACAAATACTGTAATAGCATACTCTGTTCTGTTTCAGCATATTTCTCACAAAAAGCATTGCAATATTACAATGTTTTTAACCATGGTCAGTGGAAATGCCATGTTTTGACATGTATTATAGTATAACCATGGAACTTTTTGAAGTACCTTGGAGTACCATGAATATATAATGAAATATGAACAAAATATTATTCAGTACTATGGTATTAACATTATAACACTGTAAATACTAATAGTTATCTCAAATATTTTTTATTTTTTTTTAAATAGCTGACTTAACTTAAGCTTTATTTTTTACTATTTTAACTAGTTTTAATTAAGTTACCATTACTCTCTAAACCCTAAAATTGTCATTAATAAAAATAATCAAGTGTTACTAATTAAACAGTACTTGAAATGTCATAACTCAAATATATATGTTATTTTAAACTTTGGCTTTGAGTACAACTAACTCAAAATGATCAAGTACAAAACTGCAGCTGTGTGGATACCCATAAGCCCTTGCGCTTGAATAAATTATGTAAGTTTGGTCAAGACAAGAGAACTTGTGGAGAAATATAATAATTGTTATAAAAATTCTATTTTATAGTTTTAATTCTTATGACTATTGTTGTTGTTTTTTTGTAGCTGGTTGATGCTAGTTGTGATTTGTTTAAAGTCAACAGTGATTAGTGTTACCTCTGGTAAACTTTGAGCCTGTTAAATTTAAGTAATTCTTCTCTGCTCAGTTACTTTACAAAAGTGCAGATTTATGTGCACCTAGAAGTACTGAGGAGAATTCAGTGCGCCATATGGCTAACCTAGAGTCCAGTCATAATTTCCCTTATACTGGACACTCACTGAGCACTTTATTAGGTACACCTACACACCTACTTATTCATGTGATTATCTAATCAGCCAATCATGTGGCAGCAGTGGAATGCATAAAATCATGGGGAAAAAAGTGATCTCAGTGATTTCGACCGTGGCATGATTGTTGTTGCCAGATGGGCTGGTTTAAGTATTTCTTTAACTGCTGATCTCCTGGGATTTTCACGCACAACAGTCACTAGAGTTTACTCAAAATTATGCCAAAAACAAAATACATCCAGTGAGCAGCAGAACGGAAAAGCCTTGTTGATGAGAGAGGTCAATGGAGAATGGCCAGACTGGATGAACAGCTGACAGAAAAGCTACAACAGCAGAAGACCACTTTGAGCACTTTATTAGGATCATAGTGTTCCTAGTGAAGTGCTCATTGAGTGTATAAGACATGCCATAACTCAATTTAAATAATTAAATAAAAACAACGAAACTTTAATCACAGATGAGTTGTTTACTCGTAACAATTCAACTGTACTTACTGTAAATAATTAAGTTCACTTTACTTGAGCCAAATAAGTATGTTTACTTAGAAAAAGCATGCAAAACGATTGCCTTAAAATGTCAACTAATTAGATTTTACAGTGATTTTGTTCTTGTCTCATCTCTTCACTTTCTCTCATCTTGCACCCCTGCATCCCCCCTTCTGTGCATGCCACTTAAAACAGATTTTCTGTTGATCATGCCAGCAGTAATTTATGAAATTATGATCAAATAAAGAAGAAGAGGGCTATAACCTGGCATTTATCTACAATTTATTCTCAGTGAATTACCTCCTAAGTGTTGTTGAAAAAAATATTAATGTCGGAAAGTGGCCTAGCTCCAACATGTCCATTCAAGAACAGATCATAATGACCATGTCTGCCAAGCTCCAAAAAGGACAAAAACACCTAGTATCCTAAGGATTTTAAAAGTAGATCATATGACTCCAGATGTCTAGTGCGCCAAGCTTGCTTCTAGCCCACATTTGCTTCCAGATTCAAAAATGGCACATCAACGATCATTGACGTCAAAACGTTATTGGTTGTTATGTTTGCAGCAACCAAATGTGTCACGTCATTTTTTAATTCTGGATTCAAAGATGGACTATATGTGAGCTTTAGTGGATGGAAAGTGAATAACAACTTAATTTAAGCTTCCTGTACTTATATTACTGTTTTATTGTGTGCGTTTTTTTTTTTTTTTTTTAAGCCTGACAGATGCGGTAACTGTGAACTACCATTGTATGGAAATAGTATTTGAATATTTATTTTGTGGTCCATGAAAGAAAGACAGTCTGGGTTTGGAACAACACGTGTGAGTAAATGATGACAGAATTTTCATTTGTGGCTGAACTGCAATTCAGTTTTTATCAAATGAATAACAACAAAGGAGTCACAGTAGGGACAGAGATGTCCTCGGGTCACCTGCTCAACACTGCTGTAGCATCAGCAAATAAAAGCTTATAGTCTCACATGGGCATTTAACCATCTGTCTCTCTAGTTCTGTTGTGGGTTTGTGTAGCTTATAAATCTATATGCGAGTGTGTGTTTAACAATATGTTTCTGAAAAAAAGGAAAAACCTAATCTCCCATTTTAAGACTATGTGACTATCAATAACACAGGACACAGGAGAGGAAAGTAGACTAATGAAATGATTTGGAGAAGAGCTTTGTGGGGAGATCATTTGTGCGACTAGTGCTATAAGCAGACACACACACGCTAACACACTCGAAGCGCGATGCTGGCTGCCCTCCCGAGGCAGTCATTACAGGGATTTGTTCTGCTTTCACTTATAGTTTTAACAGATCAATTGCAGAAGCATGCGCTAAAACCCATTATTAGTTCTGAGGGCAAAGTCTTAGTTTGGGGGGGGAAAAGGGAGGGGTGGATTGTCCGTATTGCTGTGTGTTTGAAACGCAGCTCCTTCATTAGCATCCATGACTGTGAAAAACATTCCCCCGGAGATGAATGAGAAAATCAATTAGGAGGTGAGAAGCGTTTAGTGCTATCAGTACATGCAAAAACAAATTCTTTTAGTGTAATGGAGGCGCCTTCCCTCAGAGATCTCACTCTAACTCTAATTCTTTCCAAAGTTACTTGCATATATTTCGAATGGGGGTTAAAATGTCCCCGATACTGAGACAAAATCACAATGCACGTCTGACATGACATAAGTGTTTATGGAAAACTTCTAGTTCTACAACTTTTTCTACAATGCTTTTCATTCCTCTTTAAAGATGAAAAGAGCTTCTTTTTTGTTGTTGTTGTTGTACAACAAGACTCACTGAGCACTTTATTAAAAACACTATGGTGCCCAACGTGGTCTTCTGCGGTTGTAGCCCATCTGCCTCCAGGTTTGACGTGTTGTGCACTCTGCTCACTACAATTGTACAGAGTGGTTCTCTGAGCTACTGCAGCCTTTCTGTCAGCTCAAACCAGTTTCCGTCCACAGAACTGCCACTCAATGGATATTTTTTTTTGTTTTTGGCACCATTCTGAGTAAACTCTAGAGACTGTTGTGCGTGAAAATCCCAGGAGATCAGCAGTTACAGAAATACTCAAACCAGCCCGTCTGGAACTAAAAATCATGCCACGCTTGAAATCACTGAGATCGAATTTTTTCCACATTCTGATGGTTGATCTGAACATTAACTGAAGCTCCTGACCCGTATCTGTGTAATTTTATTCATTGCACTGCTTACACACATTTGGCTGATTATAAAATCGGGAAATATTTTTGCAATTCTGTTTGGTGCCACAAAATGCGCAGAAATGACAAACATCACGTTTAAGTCCTGCAAAGTTCATGCATTCCATGCATTTCTCCCTCCCAGGATCTGGAACATCCTGAGAGGTTGGACATAATGTCAGATGAAATGTGCTTGGGAACCTTCTTTGTCTTGGCCAATTAGACACTGCTTTCTTTGAGTAATGTGAAAGGGGTGTTTGGATGGGCATCGGCAAGTTTTGAATGTTGTGTTGCAGAACACGTCATGTTCTGCTGTTTTGATATACTGAGCTAATTGAGCAAAAGTGCGTTTTTATTATAAAGGGCGAAGCAGTTAGATGGGAATTAACCTTGTCATAGAACTGACACTGTGTAATGCCCCTGGCCTCTCTGACACTCAGGTGAGCTTATGTAAGTTACCTCTTTCTCTCTCTCGATCCCTCTCTACATCAGGAGTGCACTTAGGCAGCTCTGTAAGGGTACGGAATGTAAAGCAGCCAATGTTACGTAAAAGAATAAAACAAAACAGGTAAACCTAAAGACAAAAGCCATTACCCTTTAAAGCAGGGGTGTCAAACTCGGTTCCTGGAAGGCCACATTCCAGCAGAGTTTAGCTCCATCCCTAATTAAACACACCTGAAGCAGCTAATCAAGGTCTTCAGGAGTGCTTGAAGATTACAAGGAGGCATTTTGGAGCAGGGCTGGAACTAAACTCTGCCCTCCAGGAACTGAGTTTGACACCCCTGCTTTAAAACCTCAGATGAGTAGAGAAAAAAATAAACTAAACTAGAGAAAATAAACATTTACATTTTACATTCATGCGTTTGGCAGATGCTAAAGCAACTCATAGTACTTTAAAGGTATACATTTCACCAGTTAATGCTTTCGTGGGGAATCAAACCCTATGCCTTGGCCTTGTTAGCACCATGCTATACCAGTTGAGCTACAGGAACAAACAATAGGAAAGGTTTCAAGTGTATGAAAGAACAGACCAAAAACATAACTCACTATTTTTCATGGAGAAAGAGAGTGAATGAGGAAAAGTGCACTGGTGGTGTTTAAATTCGAAAAAGGAGGAAAGGAAAAGGAAAAAGATACTTTTTAAGACTTACCAGATTATCTTCCAACAAACAGACAGGAGCAAAAACGAATCACCCAATAATCACAAACCTGAAAGTGAAAGAGAGAAAGAGATGTCTGAAGAATTCTTAACACTGTAAATAGGTAACTGTGTTCACATTAAATAAATATTCCGGGTTCAATACAAGTTAAGATCAATCGACAACATTTGTGGCATAATATTGATTACCACAAAAGTTAATTTTGACTTGCCTATCCTTTTCTTTAAAATAAAGCAAAAATCTGGTTTACAATGAAGCAAATACAATGGAAGTGAATGGGGGCCAATCCGTAAACATTAGAATACGAATAATTCGAAACTATAGCCACAAGAAGTAAACAAAATGCATGTTAACATTTTTTTGTGTGATAAAATCGCTTACTAACCTTTTTTGTGTAAGGTCAACAAACCCAAAAAACGACTGTAAAAATGACGATTTAAACAACTTAAATAATACAGAATTAATGTAAGTGCTTTTATAAAATTATAACCTTTGTGTCTTTAAACCCTCCAAAAATTGGCCCCATTCACTTCAAAGAAAAGGAGTGATGAGTCTAAATGATTTTTTGTGTTGATCAACATTATGCCACAAATACTGTAAAATCAGCTTAACATTTATTAAGCCCAGAATATTCCTTTAATAACACAAACCAGCTATTTTCAGTTTTATTTTTTATTTTTATATTTTGTTTTCTTAATTATGATGCTTTTATTTCCATATATTAAGAGACAACATGGAATATGTATATGTTTACATTAATTAGCTAATAATAAATTAATAAATCTGTCAAACCACAGGACTATTTAAATTAACTTGTGAAGGCAAAAGTGTATTAAAAATGTTGTGAAACGTGACCAGTTGCAGGACCTAAAATACTGTACATGCTTTCCCTTTCTTTCATAGTCATATACATTTTAACCTAAACTCTTGAAAAAAAAAGTAACACTTTACAATAAGGTTGTAATTGTTTAAAATTAGTAAATGCATTTGGTATCATGAACCAACAATGAACAATATATTTTTACAGCATTTCTAAATAAATCTTGGTTAATGTAATTTCATATAAAAATTCAACAATTCATTGTTAGAGTATTTAAGGTCAAGTGCTGATAAGATAAGATTAATAAGTGTGATAAAAGTATTGTTCATTGTTAGTTCGTGTTAACTAATTACGATAATAAATACAACCTTATTGTAAAGTGTTACCAAAAAAAATAAATAATGTTTTTTATCAACTTCCTGATTGTACTTTAAACTTTCGAGGACTTTTCAAGAACTTTTGAGCTTTAATCGTAACTGCATTTAAACAACAATGACAACAATGCCTAAAAAGAACGAGGCAGATGAGGAAAGAAAAACAAAAGAAAAAGTTCCAAAATGCTAATTATGAGGTTCCACTTGTGTGTTTGAGGAACATGATGCATGCGGCATCCTGTTTGAATGCACAGGTAGGAGGTGGGGGGTCTGTTTCCTCTCCAAGGGCCTACAGACGCACTCCCTACCCACACAGTGTCTCTTTTGTTCTCTGATAAATTGACACTGCCAGTTCCCCACGTTGCCAAAACATGTGGAAGACCACAGGGAAAAAGAAGTAGGAGCAACACTGCTACATGTGATTGGTATCACTCCAACTGACTGTTACTGTTACTTTATTACCCCACTTTCTTCATGTTTTTATTTGCACTGTCCCCACAGGCATTCATTTCAAAGCTCTGATTGAGGACACTATGACAAAAAAATGTCATTGTGTTCAATCAGCCATCCATATTATTGAATAAGCTGTATCACGCCAGATAAGCCATCAGCCTAAACACTCATCAGCAGTAGTTTTACTAGGCATACAATGCTTAATTTTTATTATTTACATATAAAGTTACAACAAAATCCATCCAGGAACTGATGGGACAAACATATCTGGGACACACTGCTCAACTAATCAAAACAAAGCAAAGAAATGAGTTTGTGATAGAATTTGTTGTACAGTGACAAAATCGTTCACTTTTAAAATGGCAACTCTGGAAAGGAATCTATTAAACTCCTTTCTAAAATTTCAGAGTGTTTAATAAATGATTCATTGTCAAACAGCTCACTAAAAATGTACAAAACATTTTCTTGGCTACCGCAACATATTTTGCAATTAAACCGAGGAAAAATGAAATCAGACCGTGACACTTTTCCTTCAAAACCCCATTTTTCAAGCAGCGCAGAAGAAGAACATCATGTGTTTTTTTCAGAATCTTTGACCAACAAGCAGAGAAATATGGCTCAGAGAAATCTAATCGAGAGCTGGCTAAGTTTCTGTGCCATTGGAAGGACTACACTAATAAATGAAATAGACTCATAAATTCTACATGGCCAGTGGCCATAAATGAGGATGGATCTGTTACGTCCAGATCTATGTGATGACCGTCTCTCATGTAATCGGTACAATAATTATTATTTTTCTTATGACTTTCTGACAGCATTTTTTTTTTTTAAATGTGACTATATACTGGGGGAAAACAGTTAATATAATGTACCTGAATAAAGCATTGCTTTCTTATTTTAAAAACAATGGCAATGACAATTTAGCAGAAAGTGTCCCACTTTACCTGATTTCACCCTCTATCTATCTATCTATATATATATATATATATATATATATATATATATATATATATATATATATATTATATTTATTTTTTTCTTGGGCTGTCAATCAATTTTTTTTTTTTTTATATGATTATGCCGATTAATTAATTAGATTAATCACAATTAAATGCATATATTAATATTTACTGTTAAAGGCCCCCCAATAATTTTTTTATAAAATAATTTGAATAATTATAAATATAATGTATAAAAGTTATTATAATTCAGATAATTCAAATTCATTACATTGTGCCAGCAGACAAGCATTTAGACAATATGAAAAGTGGCTTTAAAAGTTAAAATATTGTTTTATTTCCCTATCATTGAACATAACCCAATTGGCCTAATTCAGTGTGTGCTATTTTTAACTTTCGACCTACGAACTCATGCGTCACATGGAGACTTTTGGAGCTTCTCTCTATTGTTGCGTTTTCATCTACTCTAGTCATTAGTGTTGTGTTGGATGCCGTTTCACATTAAACGTAGTTTGAAACTTTGAAAAACCCATCTTGAGAACCATGCATTCTGTTGTGCTCGGTCCAGCTGTCTTTGAGCAGAAGAGTGCGTCATCTGTGGAAGACTGTGCTGCCTGCTTTCGTTAGTTAGTCACATTGGAGTTGCACTGACTGCCCCATCATGCCAGATTCGTGAAAATGCCAAAGTGGTGGTTTATATACAGTCTATATATATATATATATATATATATATATATATATATATATATATATATATATATATATATATATATATATATACAGTTGAAGTCAGATGTTTACATACATCATAACATTTCACAATTCCTGACATATAATCATAGAAAACATTCCCTGTCTTAGGTCAGTTTGGATCACTACTTTATTTTAAGAACATGAAATGTCAGAATAATAGAAGAGGGAATTATTTATTTCAGCTTTTATTTCTTCCATCACATTCCCAGTGGGTCAGAAGTTTACATACACTGTTAGTATTTGGTAGCATTGTCTTTAAATTGTTTAACTTGGGTCAACCGTTCTGGGTAGCCTTCCACAAGCTTCTCACAATAAGTTGCTAACACTCTGGACCCTCTCCAGTTGTTAACAGACAAAACAGGTCCACAGAAGATGCCGTCAGCACAACAATACACACTGCCCTCACACACTTAGAAAGCAAGGATAGCTATGTTCGAATGCTGTTTATTGACTATAGCTCAGCATTCAACACAGTGATACCATCTAAGCTCATCAACAAGCTTTCCACCTGGGTTCCGGTAATGGCTGCGGAGTGATCAGCCGTGTTTTTCACCTCGCCCAGTCCACGTTCCTGTTGTTCATTATCTACCTTCACCCATCTTTCTCAAATCATTATTTAGTCACTTCACTGTTAGTTTATCATGCCCAAGCCGTCAAAACAGAACAAGCCGGATCATTCCCGAGGCTTTATGGAAAATTGTACTGATTCAACCGAGGCTAGTGCTAGCAGCGATCATGCGGTTAGCCATGAGAGTCGTTACCTGACTTTTCACATGGAGCTTTGCTTAAACACATTGCCGACGTCATTGCAGAAGAAGGTTGGTGCACACAAAAGATGTTGAATGACTCTTTCGTTAAACTGGAGTCTGGGCTGGATGTGAAAGTTGATAGTATCATCAAACGCATCGATGAGGTCGCTGCGGCCACCGACTCTCTTGCGACTCGCCAGGCCGAATCAGAGACTCGTATCTCCACCTTGGAAGATGCATCGCTCCGCTAAAATGGAAACTGGCTGCACTCGAGAAACTTAACACAGCACTTACAGAGAAGGTTACAGATCTCGAGGGTCGTTCCAGGCGGGACAATATCAGAATTCTAAACCTCAAGGAGTCCGTTGAGGTAAGTGATCCCATAAATTTTTTTTAATCTTTCATCCCAAAACTGTTTGAGTTGCCAGTCTCATCTATTGCAATTGACCGCGCACACCTAGGGCTTGGTACGCCTACAGATGGCCGCCCTCGTGCTGTTATTATCAAGATTCATCGCTCCAGAGACGTTGCTACAATTCTGACCACAGCTAGACGCAAAGGCCAGCTTCAATACGAGGATCAACTTCTCCGTACCTTAGATGAGCTTAAGGAGGTTGCTTTCGATATGTGTAGCGGTAAATCCCCTGGATTGGATGGAATTCCCCCAGAATTTTACACAGCCTTCAGGGACAGTGACAGGGACTCCCTCTACTTTTTGATATGATTCAAGCCGCTGTTGAAAGAGGGTCCTTCTCTAGAGATGTGAATATTGCAGTTATTTCGCTTTTGCTCAAAAAGGACAAGGACCCTAATGATTGTTCAAGTTATAGGCCTTTGTCCCTTCTAAATGCTGATCTGAAAATCTACGCTAAATTGCTTGAGCGAAGGCTTCAGCCGGTCATGACTAAGCTTGTCAACTGTGACCAGACAGGCTTCATTAGAACTAGGTTAGCATCTGATAATGTTAGAAGATTACTCCATATAATACACGGCAAATCTTCGTTGACTCTTCCTACCACTGTCCTTTCCCTAGATGCTATGAAAGCCTTTGATCGTTTGGAATGGCCATATCTGTGGACTGTGTTGAAGGTCATGGCTCTGGGGTCCTCTTACATTCGTATGATCAAGGTGTTGTATGCAAACCCCACAGCCATGGTGCTGACAGGTAGAACTTGTTCTTCATTGTTTGACATGGCCAGAGGTTCTCAACAGGGATGCCCACTAAGCCCTTTTCTTTTTGCACTTTCGCTTGAGCCACTGGCACAGACAATATGCATAGATAAAGGTATCACCCCAATCACAATATGTGGAACCAGTCATCATATTTCGTTGTATGCAGACGATGTCCTTCTTTATTTAGGTAATCCATTGCAGTCCATACCTAACATCTTAACTATCTTTGGCAGCTTCGGCGAGATTTAAGATTTAAGAATAAACTGGACAAATTCAGCGCTTCTTCCACTGATCGGCGCAATGAGAAACACAGCACGACCCTCAAGTATACCAGTGGTTAAACAATTTAAATATTTGGGTATTATGATTGGTGCTATATTGCAGTATATAATTAAGACCAACTATGAGGGTATCCTGTCTAAAATTTCAAGTAACCTGGATAATTGGTCATCACTCCCAAATTCTCTTAGATCAAGTGTATCAATTATCAAAATGAATGTACTCCCTCGAATTAACTTTGTGAGTTCTATGCTGCCCTTGCCTCCCCCTTCTCATTTTTGGGACAGTTTACAGAGCATAATTACCAAATTTGTCTGGAATGGAAAACGGCCACATCTTAAACTTTCCACGATGCAACGAGATAGATTCGATGGTGGACTTTCACTTCCCAATTTTAAGTTGTATCACTGGGCTTTTACACTACATCCCCTGTTTAGCTGGTATGATGACAAAACTGATGTTTCTTGGCATTCCCTGGAGGAAAATCTGGTTCTTCCTCTGAAGTTAGATGAAGTTTTATTTGCTAATATCCCTTTAAATAAGTGTAAACTCCAACTCCTTTAGTATCACACGTTCTGTCGGTCAGGAGAGCAGCAGAAAAAGTTTGTGATATCCACTCTAATTGGAATCCCTACTCTCCTATCTTTAATAATGATGGTCTGTTCATTGGTAAGCACCCTATTAAGTTTGGCCAGTGTCGACAGTGGTACAACAAAGGGATTCACTCCTTGGGTGATATAATGGGTGACAAGGGCCTTTACACCTTTGAAGAACTTTCTATTCAGTTCAACCTGCAGAGCTCCACCTTTTTTTTTACTTACAGTTGAGGGCAGCCATGAAGGCCTATGGGGTCCCTTGGATGGCTCCTCTTAAAGACCACCCTTTACTGAAAGTATTACGTGAGACCAATGGAACAAGAGGATTAGTTTCTAAATTATATGTTTTTTTTCTGGAAAAAATGTATCCTCCTTTGACAACAGACTCTTCCTGGTGGACAAATATTCCGGACCTTTCCCCCAGTTTTGATTGGGATGGTGTCTGGGTTATGGTAATGCATGCTTCTAGGAATCCGGATCATCAACAAATCCATTTTAATTTTATTCATAGGACTTATATGACTCCACGTAAGCTCTATAGTATGAAGCTTAAACCTGATCCTAATTGTACCCTCTGCCATACAGGGGAAATTGGTACTTTTTATCACATGATTTGGGAATGCCCTGGGGTTGCTAACTTTTGGAATATGGTTAAAGAAAATTTGTCCACTATATTAAATGTTTTGGTCCCTTTGTCCCCATCTGTTTTTATTTTAAATGATCTCTCTGAAATCCAACTTAACAAAATCCAAAATGAGTGTTTTTAGCTGGCTTGACAGCTGCCAAGAAATTAGTAGCAACGAGATGGAAACCTCCACATTCTCTTAATAAGCAATATTGGGTTCTCACATTTATAGATGTGGTGTATCTCGAATTGTCCACTGCACTCATTCATGGTGCAAGTGAGGACACCATCAGACCCTGGGCCCAAACTTTGGAGAAGCTCAAAGGTCTACTGATTTGAATTAAGTAATTAAGTAAGTAATTTTACTTACTGTTGTAATGGCTGATTGTTTGTCTTCATCATTTTGTATGTTAAAACGATATCAAAACAACAATAATAAAGGAAAAAAATTGATTAAAAAAAACAAGCTTTCCACCCTTGGCGTACCACCCACCCACTGCAACTGGGTTCTATATTTTCTAATGGGCAGACCCTAGTCTGTAAGAATAGGGAACCACACATCCGGAACAATAACCATAAACACAGGAACTGCCCCATGCTCTGCATGCTCTTCACCTATGACTGTGTGACCTCCCAGAACAACACCAGCATCATCAAATTCACTGATGACACGACAGCCATTGGACTGATAACTGGGGGTGATGAGTCAGCATACAGGAGGGAAGTGGCTGACATAGTGAAGTGGTGTCAGGACAACAATCTCTCCCTAAATGTTAAGAAAACAAAGAAGATGACTGTTGATCCACAGAGGAGAAGGGGCAGCACTCAGCACTGCACATTGCCGAGACAGAGGTGGAGAGAGTGAGCACTTTAAAATTCCTTGGTGTTCACATCACTGAAGATCTCACCTGGTCTCACAACAATACATACCTGGTGAAGAAATCTTGACAGCGTCTCTACTTCTTGAAAAGGCTGAGGAAATTTGGCATGTCAAGCAAATCCTCAGCAGCTTCTACAGGTGCATAATCGAGAGCATCCTCACCAGCTCCATCGCAGTCTAATTTGGAAGCTGCACAGCTCAGGACCGTAAGTCTCCACAGCAGGTGGTGAGAGATGCCCCAACCATCACTGGAACAGCCCTACCATCGCTGGAGAGCCTCTACCAGGCCAGGGACATCAGGAGGGCCCACAGCATCAAGGACAATAGCCAAACCCCAAAACAGCCTATTCACACTCCTACCATCAGGTAGATGCTAAAGGAGTGCAAAAGCAAGAACAACCAGGCTAAGAAACAGTTTCTACCTGCAGGTCATCAGGCTTGTGAATGACTCTCATCCACAGTCCCTCCCCCCAGCACTGCAGACACAGTTTTCCCTCTGTTCATTAGAGGTGTCAAGCTTTACCCCACCCTGCCTACACACACATATTTATGAATGTAACAACATTATGGACCACTACTGAGACTACCTCTGCAGGCTTTTGCACAAGACCATCTCCATGTTTACAATGCTTATATACTTTCTCTTGTACACTATTTTTAATTTATGTTTCAAATGTTTACACTTATATGTATGTGTATACACTTTTACTTGTCCACTATTTGTAATTTATGTTTTTTTAAATGATTGTTGATGTTGTGATGGTTTTTTTTCTCTCTCTCCTCCTTATGTCCTGTTTAAAGTATGTCTGAGGTTGCTGGGAGGATTCACAGAGTAAGAATTTCATTGTACTGTGTAACACTGTTTCTTGTACATATGACAATAAACTCTTAACTTAACTTAAGCCATATTGCCACAACTTTGGAGGTATGCTTGGGGTCATTGTCCATATAGAAGACCCATTTGCGACGAGCTTTAACTTCCTAGCTGATGTCTTGAGATATTGCTTCAATATATCCACATAATTTTCCTTCATCATGATGCCTATTTTGTGAAGAACAGCATTCTGTAGAGTATTTCTGTAACTGCTGATCTCCTGGGATTTTCACACACTGCAGTCTCTAGAATTTACTCAGAATGGTGCCAAAAATGGAGTGGCAGTTCTGTGGACGGAAATGCCTTGTTAATGAGAGAGATCAACAGAAAATAGCCAGACTGGTTTGAACTGATAAAGTCTACGGTAACTCAGATATCCACTCTGTTCAATTGTGGTGAGAAGAATAGCATCTCAGAATGATATTTTGAGACGCAGGTTGGCGCTGTTTTGGTGGCTCAAGGGGGACCTGCACAATATTAGGTAGGTGGTTTTAATGTTGTGGCTGATCGGTGTATATATATATATATATATATACACTGAATACAGTATATAGGCAGCTGATCAGTCAACAAACCATACTGGCTGTGCCCGAAAGCTGAAAAGCTGCTGCCTTCAGAGGATGTACAGTATATGGAGGCAGGATGAAAATAAGGTGCCTTTCAAACTGTTCTGAGACCAGTTTCTTTAAGAGGTACATTCATACAAAAACGTGATTGGTTAAGTCAATAACTGATTCAAACTAAGTTTATCTTCACATAGCATCCTAAAAACACTGTTTATGATGCGACACAACCAAAGTGAGAAGCTCCAAAAGTGCCCATCTGATGGATGTGTACATAGACATGTCCTTAAAAGCCTTTATAATAAGTCTACCTCGGACAGATTGAAGAATTCATTTGCAAAATGGATTGCTGTGGACTGTAAGCCAATGATAGGCTTATGTTTAATGATATGGAAATAAACAGCATATTGCCTTCTAAAGCAACTTTATTTATTGCCTAATCAATGCTTTACTCATTTGCCACAATAATTTAATGTATTTTAATTATAAGAATGATGGCCGAGTTTTGAATAATGTACAGATTTTGCTCTTATGGAAAGAAATTGGTACTTTTATTTGCCAAAGTGGCATTCAACTGATCACAATGTATAGTCAGGACTTTAATAACATGAAAAATTACTATTACTATTTGAAAAAAAAATTCAGAACTCCTTAAACTACTTCAAAGAGTTCTCATCAAAAAATCCTGCATATGCAGCAATGACAGCTTTGCAGATCTTTGGCATTCTAGCTGTCATTTTTTCCAGATACTTAGGTGACATTTCACCCCATGCTTCCTGTAGCACTTGTCATAGATGTGGCTGTCTTGTTGGGCACTTCTCATGCACCTTAAAGTCAAGCTGATCCCACGAATGCTCAATGGGGTTAAGATCCATAACACTCTTTTCCAATTATCTGTCCAATGTCTGCGTTTCTTTGCCCACTCTAACCTTTTCTTTTTGTTTTTCTGTTTCAAAAGCACTTTTTCTTTGCAATTCTTCCCATAAGGCCTGCACCCCTGAGTCTTCTCTTTACTGTTGTACATGAAACAGGTGTTGAGCAGGTAGAATTCAATGATGCTGTCAGCTGAGGACACGTGAGGCATCTATTTCTCAAACTAGAGACTCTGATGCACTTATCCTCTTGTTTAGTTGTACATCTGGCCTTTCACATCTCTTTCTGTTCTTGTTAGAGCCAGTTGTCCTTTGTCTTTGAAGACTGTCATGTACACCTTTGTATGAAATCTTCCGATTTTGGCAATTTCATGCATTGTATAGCCTTCATTCCTAAAAACAATGATTGACTGACGAGTTTTTAGAGAAAACGGTTTCTTTTTTGCCATTTTTTACCTAATAAGACATGCCAGTCTATTGCATACTGTGGCAACTCAAAAACTAACACAAATACCATGTTACGCTTCACTTAATGAACCAAATAGCTTTCAACTGTGTTTGATATGATGGCTAATGATTTTCTAGTACCAAATTAGCAATTTAGCATGATTACTCAAGGATAAGGTGTTGAAAATGAGGCCTGTCTAGATTTGATCAAAAATGACTTTTTTCAAATAGTGATGGTGCTGTTTTTTTACATCAGTAATGTCCTGACTATACTTTGTGATCAGTTGAATGCCACTTTGGTGAATTAAAGTACCAATTTCCTTCAGAAACAGAGAAATCTGTAAATTATTCCAAACTTTTGGCCGCCAGTGTGTGTGTATATATACACTACCGGTCAAAAGTTTTGAAATGCTTGACTGAAATGTTTCTCATGATCTTAAAAATCATTTGATCTAAAAGCGTATGTTTAAATGTTTGAAATTAGTTTTGTAGACAAAAATATAATTGTGCCACCATATTAATTTATTTCATTATAAAACTAAAATATAATTAAAAAAAAAAAAAAAAAAAACAGTTTTTGAAATTGATGACTTGGACCAAATAATAAAGAAAAGCAGCCAATAATTGCCAAACATAGATGGAACTCATTCAATACTGTTTAAAAAGCATCCCAGGGTGATACCTCAAGAAGTTGGTTGAGAAAATGTCAAGAGTACATTTCTGCAAATTCTAGGCAAAGGGTGACTACTTTGAAGATACTAAAATATAACACAGTTTTAATTTATTTTGGATTTTGTTTAGTCACAACATAATTCCCATAGTTCCATTTATGTTATTCCATAGTTTTGATGACTTTACTATTATTCTAAAATGTAAAAAAAATAAAAAAAATAAAAAATAATAATAAAGAATGAGTAAGTGTTTCAAAACTTTTGACCGTGTATATCAGGTATATCAGAATCAGAATCAGAATGAGCTTTATTGCAAAGTATGCTTACACATACAAGGGATTTGTCTTGGTGACAGAAGCTTCCAGTACACAACAATACAAAAACAGCAATAAGACTTTAAAAAAATAATTAAAATTGAATAAAAAAATAGATTAATATTGAAAAGAAAAAAGTATATATAGAATACACAATAGACAATATATATATATATATATATATATATATATATATATATATATATATATATATATATATATATATATATATATGACACACACACACATACATATACACATACATATATACATATTTATATACATATACATATATACATACAGACATACATAAATATACACACATACATACACACATACACAAATACACACACATACATATATATATATATATATATATATATACATATATATATATATATATATATATATATATATATATATATATATATATACATACATACATACATAAATATACACATACATACACACACACATACACAAATACACACACATACATATATATATATATATATATATATATATATATATATATATATATATATATATATATATATATATATATATACACATACATACATATACACATATATACACATATACATAAATATAAATATATATACATACATATACACACATACGTAGTGCAAATCTAAATACAAATCGGTTACATACAGTGCAAGGGAATGTAATGGCAGAAGAGGTAGGATGTGTTGGATAATATAAAAAGACTAAGCTGTGTATTGCACATTAATTATTGCTCAAAGGGGCAGTTTTAACTGTTCATGAGATGGATAGCCTGAGGGAAAAAACTGTTCCTGTGCCTGACGGTTCTGGTGCTAAGAGCTCTGAAGCGTCGGCCAGAAGGCAACAGTTCAAAAAGGAGTGGGGTCCAGAGTGACTTTTCCAGCCTTTTTCCTCACTCTGGAAGTGTATAGTTCTTGAAAGGAGGGCAGGGGGCAACCAATAATCCTCTCAGCAGTCCGAACTCTCTTTTGTAGTCTTCTCATATCCTATTTCGTAGCTGAACCAAACCAGACAGTTATAGAAGTGCAGAGGACAGACTCAATGACTGCTGAGTAGAACTGTATCAGCAGCGCCTGTGGCAGGTTGAACTTCCTCAACTGGCGAAGGAAATACAACCTCTGCTGGGCCTTTTTCGCAATGGAGTCAATGTGGGTCTCCCACTTCAGGTCCTGTGAGATGGTAGTGCCCAGGAACCTGAATGACTCCACAGCTGCCACAGTGCTGTTTAGAATGGTGAGGGGGGACAGTGTTGGGGGGTTCCTCCTTAAGTCCACAATCATCTCCACCATTTTGAGTGTGTTCAGCTCAAGGTTGTTTTGACTGCATCAGACAGCCAGCTGTTTAACCTCCCTTCTGTATGCAGACTCATCTTCATATCGGATGAGGCCGATGACAGTGGTGTCGTCTGCAAACTTCAGGAGCTTGGCAGAGGGGTCCTTGGCGGTGCAGTCGTTGGTGTAGAGGGAGAAGAGTAGTGGGGAGAGCACACATCCCTGGGGGGCACCCTATATATACCATATATATATATATATATATATATATATATATATATATATATATATATATATATATATATATATACACACACTACTGGTCAAAAGTTTTAAAACACTTACTCATTCTTTATTATAATTTTTTTTTTCACATATTAGAATAATAGTAAAGTCATCAAAACTATGGAATAACATAAATGGAACTATGGGAATTATGTTGTGACTAAACAAGATCCAAAATAAATCAAAACTGTGTTATATTTTAGCATCTTCAAAGTAGTCACCCTTTGCCTAGAATTTGCAGACATGTACTCTTGACATTTTCTCAACCAACTTCTTGAGGTATCATGCTGGGATGCTTTTTAAACAGTATTGAAGGATGGGCACTTATTGGCTGCTTTTCTTTATTATTTGTTCCAAGTCATCAATTTCAAAAACTTTTTTATAATGAAATAAATTAATATGTTGGCACAATTATATTTTGGTCTACAAAACTAATTTCAAACATTTAAGCATACGCTTTCAGATCAAAAGTTTTTAAGATCATGAGAAACATTTCAGTCAAGCGTTTCAAATCTTTTGACCGGTAGTGTATATATAATTATTTAATCATTACATATTTAATGCATTTTACTTGGAGGCCTTTTGCGGCAATCACTGACGTATACGTTTAATTGCAAATAATTAATCTGCATATCATGTAATTAACTTGAATAATGTTTTAAATCGATTGACAACCCTTATATACAGTATATACTGTATGTGTGTGCATGTGTAATGTTAACAGTAAAATGAGCCTATGGTGTGGTATTAGTCTAAAATTTAGAACCATTTTTGTGGCAGTGGTAGTGATACTATTTGATTTTAATTCAAATTCTTATAAGGTTTAAATGTCTGATAAAAATAAACTGTTGTAGTGGCACTCATGCGAGTGATGTGAGACAGAGTCTGGCTTAAGTAATTTCTCGATCCCCATCTTCTCCCTATTGTTTGCTGTTCACCTCCATTAGTGTAGTGTGTAATGCTGTGTCTTCTGTTGAAACTCTGGACAAGGTGTACATGCATACAAGGTCATCGAGCATACTCAGCGCAATACCGATACTATTGTCCTTCCCTAATGCTACAAAACCACAGCTGAGGATTAGGGGGTCCATTTACCATGAAGACCCTCACAGGGTCTTAAGTGCTTTGACAGGGGCCAGGGTGATGCACGCTGAGTGTTTATAGAGGAACTAGAAAGGTAACTCTCCTGATATCCAATAAAAAAATACATAGAGGTGAAATCACCTTCGCCTTTTACCTCTGTATTTTTGCAGAATGGAAATAACTCTGACTTGCTCTTTTTTTAACCATGAGAGCAAAGTAAATCCAGTGTCACAGGTAAAAGAAACGTACACACTATGTAACTAAAGCTGGCTTTAATGGCGTTTGATAAGTGGAAGATGGAAATGAGAACAAGCTCCACATGAGGAAAAAGAGCAGCCACATTTGTGATGTTAATACCATTTTAGTTAAAAACACATTTATTGTGCTGCATATAAGCCTCTCATCCACACTGGAACAGCATTTCCCTCCACCGACATTCGAAACAGAGACATTCAAAATCGCAGCAAGGCTCTAAAAGTGAGTACAATTTTCTCCTAAACTGGTGAGATTTTAAATCAACAATACCTACCTCCATACCCTAAACCTTAAACCTAAACCAAACCAATAGTGTCATAAAAAGTAAGTATGACATGAAAAACACGATTTCTAAAGCAACCGTGTCATTTTGTGGTGTTTTAATTACACTTTCGTCTCACATGTTGACTAGCGTGCTGTTCAGGACTCGGACCCCGATCCTTTACATCGCAAGTACAATGTTCTATCAGTTGAGCTACTGTGCAATTTGATCGCACCTGGACATGCTAATAAATGTAGTTGGTTATGTGATGCAAACGTTAAAATGTATTGCCTTACAAGTCATGCGATACAGGAAAAGTGTTTTGCTAAGACAGCATTGTGTGAGAAACAGAATGGAAAGAAAGTGTTTACGAACTGATAATCTGTCCTTTTACTCATGATTTCTGTGAAAGGGAATAAAAGTCATAGTTGTTTTAGCACCTCTAGCGTTCATTTCACAAGGAAACCGCTGTAAACGTTTAGTACAACGAGCCAGGCAAAAATCCTTTTGCAAAAATGTAGGTATAGTAATGTGTTTCTATGAGACCAGGTTGTAAAAAACTGACATGAAATTCATATGAGGAGCACTATATTATTCTTAAGCTTGCCATCTTCTCTAATCCCCTACTCGGAATTTTGATTCCATTTTTTTTTTTATCACTCATTATCTACTCTCTAATTCTCATTCGCATTCCCTATAATTTTGTCAGTATTTTCTTTTCACTTTCACTTCTGGCCATTTTTACTGTTTCCAGGGAATATTCTGCTGTGCCAAACTAAGTCAGACGTATCTTGAGGTTGTGAATGATTGATGTGCCATTGACTTGGCCAGTCTCTCGTCTTGCCATAGGCTTAAATCATTCATACGAACATTTTACAGTATTTCTTTTGAAGTCAAGGCCTTGTGGCAAATCAGGAGATGTTCGCTTTTATTATCGGTTTTGGTGTTGTAGCCCTGAATGTGTCAAAATCATTACAATTTTGCTTATTATAAGCGCAATATTAATCCTAATTTATTTTCTGTCAGAAGTACATGCTAAATGCCCACAGGGAGTTGCACTTGTTTTGCATTATATTCTCCAAAATGGGCTGTTTTAGCTCTGCCATAACAATAATCACACAGATGCATACACCCCCAGAGAACTTACCTTTTCCAGAATATGTTCTGGTGGGTGTTTAAGCATGTCTGTTGTGTTTTGCAGCGATTGGATGTAAAGTACACAACAGGGCTACACAATGAGGCTTGTTTCCCATTGATCTCAGAGAGTGACTGGTGTTTATAATGCAATTTATCAAATCAGCATCTGTCTTCCTCTTGGAACACTCTGACACAATGCAAATTCACTTCACACCATCCAATAAAACATCCTATCAGCATTAGCCATTAAAATGATGGAATACCTTCTGGTAGGCAGGATTGTGGATCAGAAGAAGGACTTTCATACAACACTACAACAGCTGGACAAACTCATAGCTCTCATATTTGAGGTTATTCCGTTGGCCATGATGCACAGTGTGACACCCTCCCAACCCATCCAGTCCTAGGTTAAGAGCATGCAGGAATGGCCACAATGCGGGGAATTTTAGCTACATTTTGGGCTACGAGGGCCCATCCTTCCATATATGGACTCAAGCCATAGCCTGAGGGTTTGAAAACCCACCCCTTTTCTTGTGCATATTTTCCCTCTTTTCACTCCAAACATTTTACTAAAAAAAGACACAAAAGAGTGCCATCTTACACAGAATTAGAATAGTGTGTAACAAGAACTATTAGACTAAAATAAGAAATTACATAATAAACTCACAAAGTTACAAAAAAATAAATCAAAAATAAAAGTCAGTAAGTGATACAAATGGCTGGTTTTGGAGATGTAAGCTGGCTTTAGCACTTAATATAATTGTATATTTTTTTTATCAGCTGTATTTGCATAATGACATTTTAATTTGATACTTAAAGAATCATATATAACATAATTAATTATATTATAATAGTATAACATAATTTTTTTATTAACATAAAAATATTAAAAATACAGACTTATGCTTTATATTGCCTTTTATATTAACATATATACAAGGAAAAACACAAAACTGTCAGAAACCAGACACAATCACAGAGCACTCAAACAGTTTCAGTTGGACTTGTTTGAGATGTGTCTGCAGATAAGCTGTTTGACAAACAAGCTACCTAAAAAGCTCCCTAAAAAGCTCAAACTGGAAGGTACTTCATTACAGCTCAGAGACACATTTTATCTGTATACCATTTCAACTCATTGTAATGGCTCGATGGAAATGCACCCCAAACTAAATCAGCTGATTTGGCATACAGCATATCCCCTCTTTCTGAGTCACCACAGATTTGGTCAGATGAGTAGCATTTATCATGCAAGGACCAGTGTAAGGGAATTAAATAAAGCAATAAATTCTCTATAAAAAAAGCAGCGAAAAAGCCAAAAATAAAAATATATATGTACAGGGCTCAACTATGAGTATTGTTTTCTGCTTGCCTGGTCAGGTCAGTAGTTTACATTCTTACTTGCCCTGATACCAAAAAAGAGACATTTCAGCAATATAATTTTTGTGTTTAAAAAAATCTTTATATTTTTATTATTTAACATATTTTTTTTTACTAATATAAGTACTAATATAAATACTAAAATAATTTATTACACTTTAATTTACAATAACAGCTAGAAATTATACAACTACAGTATAAAGTAAATAATAAAAGCTATAAATTCATGCACACACTTAAAAAAGCACATCTGAAAGTCACATGTGGTGCCTATTTAGATTTACTTTCACATCTGAAAGTGAAAGTGAAAGTGTAGATTTATAGTAAAAATAATTTCAATATTGATCTGCTTCTCACCCAAAGCAATATAATTGCTTCAGAAGACATATATTAAACCACTGGAGTTTTATGGATTACTTTGATCCTGCCTTTATGTGATTTCTGGAGCTTCAAAGTTATGGTCACCATTCACTTGCATTGTGTGGACCTATGGAGCTGAATTGATGAAATAATTTTCATTTTTGGGTGAACTGTCCATTTAAGATGTCACATAAGATGTAGTGACAATGCAGCATTTTACGATTGGGCAAGTGACAGGTCCTCTGTTTGTTTTCTCTCTCCAATTTCAGAACAAATAAAAGTTGCACATGCACTAATGAGGAGGATTTAGATGATTATAGTATGCAGTAATATCACCCCGTCATATTTAATGCTGTCTTATGTTAAAATATTTTGACCCTAAACAAGGAATGTGCTAACATTTCAGCCGCCGAAAATTTTCATCCAAAAATGGCATAAATTGCTAAGCACTCCAGCTTGGCCATGCAGCCCTAAAAGACCCAAACTGTTGTGCAGCAACATCCTTTGAGAGGATATTTAACATGCCTGTGTCTCAGATCTGGGCAGCTGTGAGCAAAGGCTACTACTGTTTTGATATATGGGACATTTGACTCTTTACTTCTACCCTTAAACCGAACAATCGAGTACTGAAACATCTCAGCCCAAAAATGAACTCTAGCCTGAGTCATCAATGCTGCTGCAACAGGGAAAATAAATGCACATGTGTGGAGGATAAACTGGGCTTTTATCCTTTTAGCTGCTCTAGCCAACAAATAGGGGGAAATAAATTTCACTCTAACCCTCCTGACACAATTCTCCTTTTAATGGCATTTCTGTGCTTTCAGCCCTTTTTTAAGCCCTTACTGCACTAATGCCCCAGGACAAAGTATTAAAGCCTTTGTTTGACATTTTGTTTTTGTTTATTTTCCTTCTTTCTTTTTTTCATTCACCTCAATAGGAAGATGATATAACTTAAGCCTTAATGAGCAATTGGACTTGGACTTTGGCCCTGGCTGGATACTTCTATGTATGGAGTTGAGTGCAATGATCTAGGAAGCACTGGCCCCAAACAGCACCCATGCCGAGCTGCAGGACAGCTGTAATCTCGTCCTCTGCATCTTTTTCTAGCCAAAACATTTGAAGCAGAGCAGGCACGCTCCTCAGGAAAAAGGCTTTTAGAGCTGAGCTCTTTGGATTCAGTATGATCCTTCTTAGCTCTTGCTGGAATACCTTGGATCATCCCAATCTATCCAATGACGCGTCGGTTAGGAGTTCTTTGAAAATATTAAAACTCTATCCATGACAATATGTATTTTTGGTGAGCTTAATCCTGTTTGTCAGGGTTTAGCTTGGAATGGCACAAAAAACCCATGGCCCCAAATATAGCTGGTAATACAGTCTTCTATTTCTGCCCACGTCTGAGTGGGGCTTCGCTCTGAATTTGTTGACTTACTTTTACCACACTTCACTGGGGTGCCACATTACTGACTCATTTGCCACAGTATGACTTACCAAGTACAGAAATTACTCTAGAGACACATTATGTAAACATGCAAACAAACCACTGACTGTAGAGACTATGAAGTATTTGAATAAAGATGATATACCTTCAACATAATGGTAAATTAAGTGACAGACAGACAGACAGACCAATAGACCGATAGACTGATAGATTGATAGATCGATAGATAATGTTGTTTTTAATGCAGTATAATAATTATTATAAAATAATAACAATGAAAGAACATCAGTGAATGGCTGCTGTTCATTGGTTTTGCGGTCATTTCTAGTTTTTGATCGCTTTAAGATGAGAGTGTGGATCTATTGACATTTCTTGTTTTGTTTCATTCATTACCATTAAAGGAACTAAAGGAGTTCTTGTTTGTCATCACAACTAGGATTCAAGCCAAATGCTCTTTTATTCTGTCTTTCAACAGCACATCAGAAATGGCAAGAAAACACAACCACTGAATGGACTCATACCCTCACTCTCCCATATGAAACCATTACAAAGGTTATAAATGAGAGCCTCTGACATAACAAAAATGTTGTGATTGTGACACATAAACATTCAGAATCCCTTTGAACTGAAAAAAGTGACTGCCATTTCTCTCTAACTCCCAGACAGGCAGAGCTTGCATTTGACTCTGCTGCACATTCAAAACTAAGCCATGGTGAAACAGTTTCAAGACAATATGTTATGAAGGGTGTAAATGAGGATCAGAAGCTATGAGACAGAACACCAAATCAAATTATGAAACTCAGAGAACAAACCTCACACTCACTGAGATGGTGGGGGAACCCCAGCATCATATGGTAATCCTCACAAAGGTCAATGCAGCCCAAATCTTCTGAATGTTCTGAAGCCACACAAATGTGTGCGTTACAAGTAAGAAGGTTTTTTGCACTCAGTTTCATGTTGTGTTTAGAACAAACATTATCCATGGTAAAATCACGGTAACTCATGGTCTCTCATGGCTTACTGCTTACGTCACGTGATATGTCGTCGACTGCTGGCAGGAAGCGATTTTTTAAAGTCAATAAAGTTTTAATTATCAATTTATTTTTTACACAAACCTATCAATTTGCTTCTGAAGACATTAATTGATTGACTGGAGTCATGTGGATTACTTTTATGCTGCCTAAATATGCCTTTTGGACCATCAAACAGCCAGCAGCCTGATGGCACCCATTCACTTGCATTGTATGGATAAACAGAGCTGAAATGCGTTTATAAATATCTTCACTTCGGGTGTGCTGAAGAAGGAACTTCATACACATCTGGGATGGTTTTTGGGTGAACTAACCATTTAATTGCAGATTTTGAAAGTGCTAAAATTTTACTCAATGTATATACAGAATATACTTATTTTCCTGTCAAATGCACTTATTTCCTTCTTAGGAAAGAAAACGTCTCCGGTTACGTATGTAACCTCGGTTCCCTTCGCTGACGCTTATGGGAAAAACTCCTTTTCTCCGATTACTGAACTCCTATTGGATCACGGCAATCCAGATGCGTCCGCTCAGCCAATGACATTGAGCGCACGGTGCTCAACTTTCTATATACTGTAAGCGGGCGGCATAACGGCATCAGTCAGAATTTATCGACTGAAAGCGGCGGCTGAGCAGCCTGATAGTGACGTCCGGTAGCGCGGCTAGCTACACGATATCTCGTTCCCTACATCTCAGGGAACCGAGGTTACATACGTAACCGGAAACATTCCCTTTCGGTTTTGGTCACTTACATCACATCACTGACGCTTATGGGAACGTGTACGATCACGCCACGGTACTGGACAAAGGACATATAACACTCAAGAGTGATTCTCGTTGTAACTACCCCAAGTGTATAGAAGGGGCAGGACATGAGATTGTGTCATACAGATACAATGCTTAGCTTATAGGAAGCGTATAAATCAACAAGACAGTTCTGAGGGGGCGAGGTAACAAGCACATTCGCATCGCTCAGTAGCGGGATGCTTTGCCTTTAAGAGGGCTCCAAGCGGACCTAGTAGAGCACAGTCAGGTGCAAAGTCCGATAGTGAAACAGCTGAGTTCCACTAAGGGAAACAAAGCGCATATCTATCTTTTAACCAGAGAATGAGTGTCTAAGGCGTGACTGAGACACAAGTGTTACGTGTTTGTGTGGGAAACACAGTAAATATATATTCAAGCGGTATGGCCCGAGTGTGGCACCGCTTTACATTCGAATGTCTAAAGCACAGCCGAGACATAAGAGATACTGCATGTAGTGTAATTAGGCAGTATAAACGAAGTATGATGGCACTTAACATGAAGGGCAGAGTCTTGCATTGTTGCACATGCGCGTGCAGTCCGGGAACGAAGTGAGTTCATAGAGTTCTCAAAGCAGACCTTAGAACACAATGAATTAATGCTGCTGCACAGACAATATCTGTCAAGCCACCGAATGCACGTCAAGGTTGTAAAATCGTGCAAAGGTGCTGGGCGAAGCACCGTTTTCCCACACCCAAGAGGCAGCCATACCTCTTGTTGAGTGGGCCTTAATGCCAATAGAGCACTGGGTTCCCAGAGATTTGTACACCAGTGTTATAGCATCGACAATCCAATGTGACAGTCTCTGCTTTGAGACTGGCATGCCTTTTGAGCGATCTCCGAAACAGACAAAAAGCTGCACCATTTGTCTGAACTGGCTCATGCGGGACACATAGGTGTGTAGCGCCCTGACTGGACAGAGTGTATGGAGAGAGCGTTGCTCTTCCGACTGGAAGGGAGGGGGGTAAAAGGCTTGTAAAGTGACTATCTGCGCCTTAAAGGGGGTAGAGAGCACTTTGGGAATATAACCTATTTTTGCCTGCAGATCACTCACCCTCTTAACGGACGCCAGGGTGAGTAAGAGAGCTGTTTTAAATGAAAGAGAATGCAGATTGATAGTCTCGATCGGTTCAAAGGGGGCTTTAGTCAGCGCATTCAGCACCAAGGCCAGGTCCCATGTAGGGATTGTAGCTGAGCGGGGAGGATTCAATCGCCTTGCGCCTCTTAGAAAGCTGACCACGAAACAGTGTCTACCTACTGGCATGCCCCCTACAGCTGCATGATTTGCGTAAATAGCGGCTACATATACTTTCAGCATAGACGGAGTAAGACCTGCGTCTCTGTGCTCCTGTATAAGTTCCAAAATGACAATTATGGGCAATTAACAGGATTGTCACGTCACGTTTTGCACCATTTTACAAAGACGTTCCATCTGCAGGCACAGAGCCATCTCGTAGATGGGGCTCTAGCATGCAAAATTGTATTCTTTATTGCCTGTGAGAGGTCTTCGTCATCCAACGCGACCCGCTCAATGGCCACACATGTAGGTTCCATAACTCCGGCCGCGGATGCCAAATTGAGCCGCAAGCCTGAGAAAGAAGGTCTCGTCTTAGTGGGATTTCCCACGGATGCGCATAAAGGAGCTTGATTCAGCCATCTTGGCGTGATCAGTAGTACTGTTTCCATTTCCTCCCTGATTTTGGAGAGGAGTGGAGGAATGAGGCGCAGCGGGGGGAGTGCATACTTTCGACCCACTGGCCATTTGTGAGCTAACGCATCCACCCCCAACGGGGCCTGTGTCGTCATGGAATACCACAGGGAACAATGAGAGGTCTCCTGGGAGGCAAATAGATCTATCATTGCTCTCCCAGACCTGTTCCAAATCTCCGTGACCGTCAGGGGGTGTTTCCACTCCCCTGCGATCACTCCCTGTCGAGAGAGCATGTCCGCTCCGAAATTCAGGGCTTTGGGCACATGGGTTGCCCGTAATGACAGGAGACGCTCGCCACTCCATTTGAAGAGCTGTCGCGCGAGTGTCATCATTGCTGGAGATCGCACACCACCCTGGTGATTGATGTATGCCACAACTGACTTGTTGTTGGTGCAAATCAGAATATGATGCTCCGTCACCTCTGACTTACTAAAATAACTGTGCCAAGTTTGTTTTACATTCATCCATTCCCCGAATGCCGGGCGGCCGTCGCATAAAGTGCCACAGCCCGTGTTGAACGCATCTATAGTAACTACTTTGCATCTGGAAACCTGACCTAAGGTGACCCCAGGCCGGTAAAACTCCGGAGCTGTCCATGGTGCTATCGCAGATAGACAGTGGTTGGTGACTACAACGCGATGGTGCCCGTAGCGCCATGCCCATTGAGGATCTTGGCAGTTGAGCCAGCATTGCAGAGGTCTCATGTGTAACAGACCAAGGGGAGTGACCGCCGCTATGGCTGCCATAAGCCTGAGGAGTTTCTGAAAGCATTTCAGAGGCAGAGCCCTGCCCTGCCCAATTTGAAACTCGCTGCCGTGCTGCATACTAAGTGCATTCTCTCGGCCTGGAGCGAAGCGCGCATTGTTACAGAGTTCAAACGCAACCTCAGAAAGTATATTTCCTGACTGGGAATTAATGAGCTCTTCCTCACATTGACCCATAAGCCAAGCGTATTCAAATGTGCGAGCAGCCTGTCCCTGTGCGAGTGCGCCACAGTCTCTGACTGTGCTAAACTGAGCCAGTCGTCTAGGTAATTGAGTATGTGCAGCCCTTCCACTTTCAGGGGGGCTAAAGCTGCATCTACACATTTCGTGAAAGTGCGCGGAGCATGGGTAAGGCCGAAAGGCAGGCTGTAAGTTGATATGCTGTCTGCTCGAATGCAAACTTCAAGAAGCGTCTGTGATGAGGAACGATCGGGATATGAAAATAGGCATCTTTCAGATCTATTGAGACAAACCAGTCATTCTGACGGATGTGTGTTATGATCTGCCTTTGTGTCAACATTTTGAACAGGCACTTTGGCAGTGCGCGATTCAGAAGCCTTAAGTCCAGAATTGCAACCCACCATCTTTCTTCGGGACAAGAAAATAATGGCTGTAAAGGCCCTTTTGATGCTCGCTGAGCTCGACGGGTTCTATTGCCTGTACTGCTAGCAGGCTATCGGTTTCTGCATGCAGAATGTAAGCGTTTTGAGATTACATTGTGGACGGCATCATGCCATTGAAGCGTGGCGGCTGTCTTGCAAATTGAAGTATGTAACCGTGCTTTAGAGTTGTTAACACCCAATTTGATATGCCGGGAACAGATTCCCATGCTTTTATTCGCTCGGGTAGCCGGGATAGCGAGATCACTGAAGAGCTTAACACGGCGCCCGGCCCAGGGGCGGGGCTGATGGTTTGTGGGATGTGTGTGGGTGTGTGAAGAGGAACATAGCACAGATAAATAATTGTGAACAATCTCCCAAACAGGAATGGCGGGAGGAGAGAACAGGGATTTTGTAAGGTGAACAACACAGACTCCTCGTCATGCTGCTGATGCCGTCAGGAATGCTGAGGCTGATCAGAGCAAGGTTTTCCCGATGAGCGAGGCCCTTGGCGCGGTGGCTGTGGATAGCGGCGCTTCGGCCAAGGCTTTTTCGGGTGAACAGTCAGCTCAGATGGACCCTGAGGGGCCTGGGGAGTAAAGTGTTGCCGTTTCGGGGGGCGTTGCGTTAAAACAGAGCGTGAACGTCTAGGTTGAGCAGCGGTACTGCCTCGTTTAGGCATGAAATGCTTCATAGCCTGCTGCTGTTTTTGGGCTGTCTGGAAGCACTCCAATAGGGCTTCCACTGGGTTGCCAAAAAGACCAGCGGGGGATACCGGTGCGTCGAGGAGGGCCGACTTGTCCCCATCGCGCATGTCGGTCAACATCAGCCAAAGGTGACGGTCTAGGACGACCAGATTTCCCATGGAGCGCCCAATCGCTCCGGTGGTAGCCTTTGTTGCTCTTAGCGCCAAATCGGCGCCAAACCCACTTTGGCCTGGTAGACCTGGAGCACTGCCATCATGTGCAAGGCAGCACCAGCTTGCCCAGCTGTATTATAGGCATGTCCCACTAGTGTCGAAGTAAGCCGGCATGGCTTAGACGGGAGCAGTGGGCGGGATCTCAAGCCAGCTTGAGTTGAGGGACATAAGTGGGCTGCTACCGCCTGTTCAACGGGGGAAGTGAGCCATATCCCATTTGGTCTCCGTGGTCAACGGATGTGAAAGCTGCTGTATTGGAGAGGTGCAGCCTCGCAGAATATGGTGAACTCAACGATTTGGAGAGTTCAGCATGGACCTCGGGGAAAAATGGGCCAGGTCTATGCGGGGTGGTCTTAGTTTGGCGGCCCAGCAAAAAACACACGTCCAGCCAAGAACGAGTTGGCTCTAACAGAGGTGACCATTCGAGCTCCAGCTCGTCTATAGCCTTAGTGAGAATGCGGAAAAGCTCCGCATCCGGAGTCGAAGAACAGTCTCCGCCTTTTAGGGGGGGAGAAGCAGCGTCCTCTAATGACGCGGACGAGCTGACAGTGTCTGAAGCCATGAGTGATACGGCATCATCATTGTCCTCTTCTCCATGTTCACTGCTACCAAACTGCACGAGGGCGAACACTTTTAGTGAACAGGACGGGGGAAGAATGCGGGACCTGAGCTGGCGGTACAGCCTCACAATCCGTTTGCTCCATATCCTTGCATTGAGCATCGTCATTCCCCAGGTCCTTGAGGGACGGGGGAGGCAATGGAGCGAAAGTGGTCGGGTCATTGCGCTTAAATAGCGCTATCCGAGCACAGAGCATTTTGAAGCACATTGCCTCACAATGTGGGCATTCAGCCTCAACCAGCGCTGCTTCTGCGTGGGTGTGGCCCGGAGAAAATAAGTTTTTCCCATAAGCGTCAGTGATGCAATGTAAGTGACCGAAATCGAAAGGGAACAAAACAATATGTAACAATAAAGCTTTATTAACATTTTCCAAACAAAGCCTTCCACAGTATAAAGATAGAAATGCATTAAAATAGCACAAATTCAAGTAACATTAAACGTTTCGCAAAGTCTAAGTGGGAGGTTGACTAATTGAAAGAACTATGAAACCATAAGCAGCATATTTATTGCAATGCGCATTAAATCTCTTTACCTCTCATCCTCCACAGACTGTGGCTATCCGCTTTGATACAGCCATTGTGAAGCCGTATTCACGATTCGCATCAGGGCGTCAACGCCAGTGCGAAGAGCCGCATTGAACTCCACATGAAAAGCAATGGCAAACAAAATCTCATTCTGCATTTTCGTGGTAGTTAAGACTTGACGTGCTTCTGTGGTAATTAAATTGAGCTTTACACAGGTTGCAAAGTACTTGATTTCTTTCACAAGTCCCATCTGGACTTGTTTTGCACAATAAATAGCATTAAAAGGTCCTTTCCCCATCATTTAATCACTGACACGGCTGTTTTGTGTGTGTTTTGTAGTGCGTGCATCAGTGTAATGACTCTGGGCGGAGACATCACAAAGGTTCTGCCCTTTTCCGACCAGTGTATATGCTGGTTTATTCTTTATTAACGGTAAATACATTAACTGCAATTACGGAAAATTAACGCGTTAAACTTTTTTAATTAATAGCATGTGTTAACTTTGACACCTCTAATTATAAATAATAAACAGGAAAAACAATTCTTCTGCCAAATAATATAGTGCATTAGGGAGTGTTTTAACCAACCACAATCTTGTCGTAAAAAATATAGACGCAGTGCAACGAACTAAACAAAACGCAGGTGTCTCGAGATGCATTTTTAAAAGTTTAAGTTCTTTGTAACTTGACACAACATAAAAAAATGCTCAGTGCACTGAAAAATGTTCAGTGTGAACAGCCCCTAACTGTAGGCTGGTGCATTAATACAGAATGTATTTTTTTGTTTTTGTTTTTTCTCCCCTTTTCTCCCCAATTTGGAATGCCCAATTCCCAATGCGCTCTAAGTCCTCATGGTGGCGTAGTGACTCGCCTCAATCCGGGTGGCGGAGGACGAATCTCAGTTGCCTCCGCATCCGAGACTGTCAATCCGCGCATCTTATCACATGGCTTGTTGAGGACGTTACCATGGAGACATAGTGTGTGGAGGCTTCACGCTATTCTCCGCGGCATCCACGCACAACTCACCACGTGCCCCACCGAGAGTGAGAACCACTTTATAGCGACCATGAGGAGGTTACCCAATGTGACTCTACCCTCCCTAGCAACCGGGCCAATTTGGTTGCTTAGGAGACCTGGCTGGAGTCACTCAGCACGCCCTGGATTCAAACTCACAACTCCAGGAATGGTTGTCAGCGTCTTTACTTGTTGAGCTACCCAAGCCCCCAGAAACAGCTGCTTTTGATGTGCGACAGATCGAAAGAGAGAGTGAGAAAAAATAAAAAGAGAGAGCGAGAAAAGAGAAGTGTCTACTGGTAGGTGCTGGCAGCACGGTGTAAGGAATAAGGACTTCCTGCCAAGTAGATGATTTGGGTCAGTAGGTAATTGCATTCCTGGATCACAGAGGGCTCGGTGGCAATTAATCCTGGCCAAGAGGCACGTGAGCAGGGGAACACGTTCACTGTGCAGTGGCAACTGTGGCCAGAGAGAGGGCCTGCCTGTTCTAGCCAGGAAGCTGAGCGGCACTCTTGTCCTCATAATAGCCTGTGCCACAAACATACTACAAGAGCATGCAGGGAATGTGGTAGGAGTGCAGAGTAGGTGCATAAAACTCTAACTACTGCCAGGAATACTGCCCGTTTCTCTAAATGAGATTTGGGAAGCGAACAAAACCAGGAAGAAAATATTGTATTAGAACTTCTTAGAGAGGCAAGTTGCAATTCACTTTTTGTGTATTGTAGCATAATTAGGAGAGGAGACACATTAAGCTAGAGCAAAGCACACAATGCTGTCAACAGTTCCAAACTGCTAAAAAATAAATAAAGTTCTAGTATCCCAATGATTTTTTTTTTCTAGAGGTTTAAAGGACTGCCTTTAACAGAATTTTGATTATGCCTATCCATTTGAGAACTGATTTGTGAACAGATTTCACTGTAGAGCATTGCTCTTCAATTAAAAGTTTTTAAACTTAGCCAGACTCCGCCAAATATATTTCTTTTTACATTTTTACAAAAAAAAAAAAAACATCTTTTTCCACTTTATTCTTTTCACTAAGTTTGAGACAGACCCCTAGCAAGTTCAATGGCAAGCCAATAATGGACAGAGAATTAGTTTAAAATGCCAGCAATGTCAACTCAAAAGGGTCATTTTGAATCTCTTCAGACCTCAGAACACTTTGCTCATCTATTTAATCACTAATTTTACCTCTTTCTAATTTCTCTCTGGCTCCACTCTTTTTTCCATTGTACTTTGTAATAATAACAATTAGCATTGCACATTAAGAGGCTTTTAAATCAATCCAAAGAGTAGAAACTTTTCAGAACCTAAAGCTAACTTAAAGTTTGAAATTTGAGTGACAGCAAACATAACTAATTCTGAAAATCTTTCTATTTTATTCTATATTGCATTTTTTAACATACATTATACATATATATATATATATATATATATATATATATATATATATATATATATATACACGCATACTACCGGTCAAAAGTTTTGAAACACTCATTCTTTATTATATTTTTTAGAATTATTAGAATAATAGTAAAGTCAACAAAACTATGGAATAACATAAATGGAACTATGGGAATTATGTTGTGACTAAACAAAATCCAAAATAAATCAAAACTGTGTTATATTTTAGCATCTTCAAAGTATTCACCCTTTGCCTAGAATTTGCAGACATGTACTCTTGACATTTTCTCAACCAAATTCTTGAGGTATCACCCTGAGGTGCTTTTTAAACAGTATTGAAGGAGTTTCCATCTATGTTGGGCACTTATTGGCTGCTTTTCTTTATTATTTGGTCCAAGTCATCAATTTCAAAAACTTTTTTTTATTTTTATAAAATTTTAGTTTTATAATGAAATAAATTAATATGGTGGCACAATTATATTTTTGTCTACAAAACTAATTTCAAACATTTAAGCATATGCTTTCAGATCAAAAGTTTAAGATCATGAGAAACATTTTAATTATGTGTTTCAAAACTTTTGACCGGTAGTGTGTGTGTGTGTATATATATATATATATATATATATATATATATATATATATATATATATACACACACACACACACACACACACACACACACACACACAAAAGTTTAGGGTCACTTACTGTTCTTTATTCTTACTCATTCTTTACAGGCAAGTGACCCCAAACTTTTGAATTTTTGAAAAATATATATATATATATATATATATATATATATATATATATATATATATATTTTTGCCCAAATGGTGCACATGATATTAGCTTGTTCAGGTGATTAGGGTTGGAACTAGTGATAGGCCGATATATAGGCCAGGCCGATATTTGGTAATTTTCCGATTATCGGCATCGGCCGATAACCGTGTTCGCTTGGCAGATTAAGTGTTAACATTCCCCTTGTGACAGTTCCAAAATCTACCAATAGATTTGACAATGGATAGTCAACACTTTCTGTTTTCAAGGTTATTTCTTTTCAAGTTTATGCAAATGTGTGTTAATATTGCATAAAATAAGTGTTTGTTTCACTTTAGACATTCTGTGTACATCTGATCTGCTGTTAAATTGTATTTTTTTTATCTGCATTTATATCGGACACCGGCAATCCTGCTCTCTAGATATCGGTATCAATCAATGAAAAACCCATATCGCTTGACCACTAGTTGGAGTTAAACGCAGCAGGACAGTGGTCCTCAAGAACCAGAGTTGAATACACCTAATTTTATTATTACGCACCCACTATGCACCCTCAATGTGCCCATCTGCCTCATCCGCACTGGTGCGGACTTAGAGGAGGAGCACAAGGGCTGGGGGCGGCAATTAAGGAGCCTGATCTCATAAAAAAAAAAACCTTGACTGTGGTGACTTTTTGCTAAATGACACTACATGGCTCATTACACGTATCGCAGCAGTTCCATGGTGACATGTCTTCTGAGGCTACGTGCACATTACTCTGGATACAAAAGGCATATTCATTTTCGAAACACTCTCCTTCTCCACTGCCATTTTCAAGTGTTTTCCAAAAGTTTCTCGTCCACACTGAAACGTATGGAAATCTTAATCCCCTTACTGCGCATGTGAAACATCCCTGTTCCATGTATGGTCTAAAATGCAATTGTCCTCATGTTCCATCGCCGGAAGGCAATTCCAAGTAAATTTCCTGTCGCCTTTGAAGGTGTCATGGGTATTTTGTTGATTCATGTCTTTTATTTTGAAAAGTTTAGTTCTTGTTCCCTTGTCATGTGATTTCCTGTTTTCCCTCCATGTTCATGTGTCATGTTTTCATTGGTTTATTGGTTAATTAGCTTGTTATCAGTTCTGTTTGTTCATTGGTTTATGTTCTCCCATGTCTTGTATTTAAGCCCTCATGTTTTCAAGTATTGAATGTGAATGTAGGTGTTTGGTAATGCTGTTTAGCCAAGCCAAGCCAAGCCAAGCCAAGCCAAGTTTATGTTTCACGTTTGTAGTTAGGGTTTTTGGTTTTCACGTTTATTAATAAACTGCACTTGGGTTCTTCTCATCATCATCGTCTTCGTCATAGTCATTGCCAGCAACCAGCAACGTTACAGAAGGAATGCAATGTTAAGGTTGTACAAAGTAACATTTTTCTTTAATAATGCTATCAAAGTGGGTAGCAGGCACAACAACACTGCTACAACATGGGCAGCCATCTTGATTGTTTTGGGTTGAATGGATCGCATGACTTTATCAGATAACAACAAATACATCATCATTTTCAGATATCTCAGTTTTCCCTGTCCACACTAGAATGTGAAGATGCTGTTTTAAATTTTTTCCACTTAGGAGAGCATTTTCTAAAAGCTAAGTTTTCGATGGACAAAAATATTGTCTCACTGTGGACCAAAACAGAGAGAAAAAGATGTGTTTTTTCAAATGAAAACATATTATTGTGGACGTGGCCTGAGTTACATTTTCCACCAAACAGATGAGGTTTTTAAGATGAATGCTCTATTGAGTTTTAAAACAACAAAACCTACCTGGATTAGTCAATGTTATCGACAATAAAAAATTGTCAACAAAATTTTCGTTGTCGAATAGTCGTTTGATGATGTAATTTAACGTAACATGAGATCACATTAAACTCTAACGATGATGCGCGAGAGCAGCACTGCAGCTCGTGCCTGACTGAGGAGAGGAAGAAAACAGCTCACAGTCCAGATGCAAAACTTTCCAAACAGCTTCAGGTGATGTAGAGTTTTAAAACAACAAAACCAACTCCCTTCCCCTAAATCTTAAACCTAAATGTGACAAGAAAAATGCAACTGCTGAAGCAACCACTTAATTTTGTGGTGCTTCCATAACACTTTCAGCTCACTTGCTGACTTGCATGCTCTCCAGAACTCACACCCTGGTTCTTTGCAACACTATCAGTTTTTGATTATTCTTAAACAAGCTTGTAAATGTAGTTGGATATGTACTGCAACGAGCCACGTAATGTGCAACATGTTTCACTGAGACCAGGTAGCATTTGGTACAGGGTTTAACACAAAGTTATCAGTCCAGGATCTTTCACACATTAATCCAGTGAGGCTAATAGCTTATTTTTGGCTGGATTTGGCTGTTTAGGCCTGCTGTGATAAGTTCAAGCAATTGAAAAGCCGGTGATGCACACACAAATATAAATGGTTGGTTCACAGTTTATCCATAACTACATCCAAAGCACAGATTTTGCCACTTTGTTTAGATATAAAAAGCTCCATATTCATGATATAAGCCTTAGAATGTTTTCCAAAAATGGGCCCATCTCCACTGATCCATCCTAAATCTAATGAGGCACAAGAATATCTGGTACAATGCTGTTGCAGAAACAAATATCACAGCAACAGGCCATCATCTACCTCTCCACTGGGGCTGTGATGTAGGATTTTTGGTAGCTTTTTTTCTCTTTGTCTTTATGCCAACAAGCCTCATAACAAAATAACAGGACTAGTAAAATGGCATCTGTTAGTCTGGCACATGCAACCTTTTGAGCTGGGCTCCATTAACATACAGCCTGTGCATCAGAAGAAATTAATCTGCCAATGACCTCTAATACCAAGAGCCCAGGGCTGTGGCCCCTGAGGGGGGTGGAGGATAATGCCTTTTTTGGCAGATCACAAATCTGCATCTCTGCAACAAGGGACTAATAATATCATGACTGTTAGATCTTGGCACGTTTAATCTAACTTTAATACTGTGTGAATATGGGCTAATGGGCTCATGGGCTTTCAATACATTAAATCAATGATTACATAGCTTTGCTTTCCACGGAGTCACATAAATGTTGTGCATTACATATTTAATGTCAAAAACACAAATAAATTAAAAGAACTGCTTTGATAAATTAAAGTAATAAGCCACAAGAAGCCATGTGTTAAAGTGACTTTGCCATGGGTAAGGGGTGTTAAAGGCACAACGCAAAGTTCTGTGGTGAGATTTTGTAAAATGGTGACAATGGCAATATGATAAAAGAAACCACTGTTTAATAAATAGTTAGATTTATACTGATCGTTAATATTATTAATAATAAATAATTTGTCCTGACAATAATATAGTTCATTACCTTAACTTGAGGCAGTTTATGGTTTGATAAGCAACTTAGTGCATGTAATACGTCTGATGTGTGATAATAGATGTGTGTATCGGCTATTTGACAATGGCTTCAAACACAATCCAATCAGTATTTAGAGTCAGAACAATCCATTTTATAACAATAAATAGCCGGTTCTTGAACACATAAGTAGATCTTAGGAGCTCAACAGTAATCTGTGCTTAAAACAAATCAAATCTGATGTGCCTGTAACATTCCACAGACATGGATGCTCTTCCTGAAATTTTAACAATGCACATTTCTTGAAGTGGGCTTTGCAAGGCTGTCAAACATGTTCAGTTGTAATGAACAGACATTTTTTCACTGGTCTAGTCCCATTATTACTGAGTATGTGCTCAATTTTTTACGTGTAGTACATGTAAGATGGGAAACTGGGATTCAGTTTTAAAGAAAATAGTTGATTTCAAAATGTAGTTAAACAGATTTCATAAAAAACTATTGCAAAATGTTTTGATTGCTTCTTAAATACAGAATTTATTCTCAGGGGAATATTAAATATGATACACACAAGAAAATGCAGCAATGTAATTTAGGGCTGAAACGATTAGTCAACGTTATCGACAACATCGACAATAAAAAATTGTCGACAACATTTTCGTTGTCGAATAGTCGTTTGATGTAATCTAACGTAACATGAGATCACATTAAACTCTAATGAGGACGCGCGAGAGCAGCACTGCAGCTCGCGCCTGACTGAGGAGAGGAAGAAAACAGCTTACAGTTCAGATGCAAAACTTTCCAAACAGCTTCAAGTGATGTAGATCACAAAGTATGAGGGAATTATAATGCAAAAATACAAAATAAGTAAATACAGAAGCACTCTCATTGTGGTATAAGTGGAGCTGGAGCTGCCGCTCCACTGAAGCAAACCTTGCGTGTCAAGCGTCTTTAAAGGAAACACCCCAGCGTTACATCTTAAATGCAGTTATATTTATTGCGTTATAGCTTAATTAAAGTTCAAATAATACAGAAGCAGATAATGTAAATAACTACAAACTCTGAAACTGGCATTTCTCTGTGTGGTCAGCGCCTCTTCTTTGAGTTGCACGAAGTGTCCCGATCTAAGGGGGAGAGATTGAAACTGCACTCGGCTGAGGCATACTCTTGTCGTGGGGACACTCATCCCTCGAGCGTACGTTTGCTGCAGCTAGATTATAACGTGATGGCTCACGACTTATTGAATCATAATATATGTGTCTGTGCATTATTTATCATGAAGAAAATTGGCAATATGCAGCTTTATTAATAAGAGAGAGTTTTTTTTTTTTTTTGTGAGTTAAAGATGGATTGAAGTGAACAGAAAGATGAGCTTTGTCCCATTATGCACTGCAATAAAATAAATTTTTGATTTGTTTTTGTTTTGGCTTGTTTTCCAGTATAAATATCTAAAATTCCTTTAAAACAATGTACATTTTCTATAGCAGCTATACTGTAGAAGAAAAAATTGTTATCTGAGAATGTTGAATATAATATAAAAAATACAAATATTTAAAATATCTAAAAATCCTTTAAAAAAAGATGCATTCACCTGTGAAGCAGCATATAAGATATTTAGACTTGCTTTTAGTATTTTTGCATATATCTTGAATACAAGTATGTTTTATTTTTACTGCACTCACAGTGAACCAAGTGGAAAAAAAATACATTTATATACAAAATACACTTATATTTAAGATACATTCTCTTAAAGCAAGTCTAAATATCTTATTTGTTGCTTCTCAAGTAAATGTATCTTGTTTTAGACCATTTTAAATGGAAAACAAGACAAAAACACTTGATAAAAATGGAAGTTTTTTGCAGTGAAGTTCTTTACTGAATTAAATTTAAAAAGTTTTTTTTTCCTTTAATTCAGTGAATGTCATTTAGAGGTGTGTTTAAAGATGATTTTGTCCTCTTTATTGTTAGTAGGCACGTTTAATACAACCTTTTAAGTCGGGGCACAAGCTGAATAATCGGTTAAGAGCTAATGATTAATCATTGCAATAATCGCCCGAATAGTCAAATAATCATTCTAATAATCGTTCGATTAATCAATTATCAAAACAATCATTAGTTGCAGCCCTATTGTAATTGTAAAATGTTCAAATATGTTTCATTGACTCCAAATAAGAAAAAGTACATTGGCATCACCCTACATCAAACTCCAAATTTTTTTAGGATCATGCCATCCTGACTTTCAATATCAACATTCACTAAGTAAAAACCAATGCTTAGACCTTGCTTAATTGCTTAGACCTTGTAAATAAAGGAATTACGCATAAAAATAGAAAGCAATCAGACCCTTAGTGTGAATCATTTTATCAGCAGCAGATAATAATCCACTTATTTAACTTTCCTGCAATCTGTTTCAGCTTCTAATTGCTCTCGTTAATCAATATTGAAGTTTATTTGTTGTCAGGAGATTCTCTCGGATTGACAACACTTCATGAAAACAAGCACCAGATATCTCCCAATCTGGAGACGCAAATATCTTGAAAAATTAAGGCCAGCAGTGGGAAGTGAGTTAGAGTAGATTATAATCTTAATCCATGTTCTTGAGACAGAGCGGAGGATTGGTGGAGTATTCTCAAGGCAGTGCTAGCAAAGATTGTGTAACCCTGTCTCAGTGTGCCATAAAATAAATATTACAAATTCCATGTAATATTTCTAAGAACCAAAAAACAAGGCAATAAATTAGTAGAGGTGGGGGAAACAAATAATATTTAAAATATATTGCGATATTTTACCTTACAATACTGGGGATGTGAAATACCACCAAATTTCATAATCGACTACTCATCGTTGTTTGAACGACTAGTCAACTAGTCGACTAGGATAATAATGTATAATTAGGCTCCGTTATGTTCACGTGACCCCAAACTGATGCCTTTAAGAGGGATATACGGGTGCTAAGTGCAGCATTTCAACATGGCCATATATTTAACAAATAAATAGGCCAAATAAATATAACATATTATTGCACAAAACTATCAAAAGTAAGAAATAAGAAAGGCTCCGATACAGAGTGGCACAAAACCACTTATGTGCTTCCTAAACGCAGAATGATGCACTTCAATGTAACCAAAGCGCTTCAGGGCGTTCCTCGCTGCGCATTTAAAAGAGCAGAGCTGCACGATAATATTGCGGATACACATCTAGGTCATGACATCAAGCAGTTTAAACATTTTTTTACTGCAACAACTTATTTAAGCAGAATCTGTCAAAGAATTTATTCTCTCCAAAGCACCTCACAAATACGGGAATATTACCCACAGCAGAGGATTTGATGTCTGACAGTGATCGTCTTGAAATGTATTGTTGATACAGCGCTTTGCTGTAATAACAGCGCATTAAAAGACTAAACCTAAAGCATTAAAAAGATTAAACTTCTTGCAGAGGTTATTCACTGTTAAGCACAGCAAGCTTTCATCACGCAAAAACACTCTCTAAGAAGTAAGTATGTTAGTAGTCGACCCCACAAATGAATGAATAGTTGATTATTCGACCACCCTGGCACATTCCTACACAATACTAAAGCAATATAATGGCAATTATCTACAGTATTTTTAGTTAAATTTTTCACATTAATATTTCTGGCAAAAAAAAAAAAAGTAAAAACAGAATTTCCACCAAAAGAATAGGTGTGAAAATGTTAAATAAATCAACGAATATTTGATTATTTCTATTCAACCAAAACGTAAATGCAGAAATAGTTAAGAATAATATAATTCTGCTTGTCTCATTTATAAGACTCTTTGCCCATACAACATGGTAAACTGCAACAATTTTCATGCTAAAAACATGCTGGAAACAAGAAACTTGCATCATTATTTTTTGAGACACTGACTTGCTCTATGTTATGGCTCTACGATGAACTAAAGCACCAAAATTTAATGAAGATGAATGAGAAACAAATAAGTAAAAGATCACAATATATGCAGTTTTAAATCAAAACAGTACCATATTGTGGCCCATTTATCGATAAAATATTGTTTCAAAAGGTCTCTGCTGATTCCCACCCCTATACATTACTTGGGATTATAATGTTTTTTAATAAATAAGTCTCCAGGGCTTTTAAATAAAAAAAGCTAGCAATGCAATGTGCCATTTAATTTAAGCACTTGTGACTGCCCTCTGACTAATTGAGAACAAAAATCAAGTGCTAACCATCACCTACAGTAACAAAATGAGTCATCATACAATTGGGGTCATGAATGAATAAAACAGAAGTCAAGAAAGACTTTGTTAGTTAAGATAAAACAGGCCGATGATTCATGAATAGTAAAATGTTTTGACTGATGCTAAGTGCTCCAGCTGCTGTTTGCACTGCCTCCAAACTAAATTAAGACAAGTGTTGAGAAGCTTGCAGTAAACTTTGCCTGGAGCCAATCAGGGCTGCACATGAAGGCTTTCGGTACTTTTGAGCGCAGAGTAATGAGATTATCACACTGTTCTATCATTAAAGTCGGTTATATCACTCCTTACGGCTATGTAAAATCCCATTAAGGTCTACCTTTCCTTGCCACAGCTATGCCATGGTACTAGAGGAATCTGAAGGTGTAAACAGCTAGGGAGTTTAAGAAGTGTTAGTGTACCAATAGTCAAGAACCAAATAGGTGGGTAACAGCATGCTTAGACAGTTCGACATTCCTTTAAAACAAAGCAGAATTAGATTTACCAAGTAAATTAAAGTAACTGAGATTCCAAGGACAGAGGGTTAAGGCTTAACAAAATGTATAAATGTACACTCACTAAGCACTTTATTAAGAACAGGTGTACTTAATAAAGTGCTTAGTAAGTGTACATTCATACATTTCGTACACCTACTTATTCAAGTCATTATCTAATCAGACAATCTTGTGGCAGCCAATCGTGTGGTGTGCAATGCATAAAATCATGCAGATACGGGTCAGGTGCTGTAGTTAATGTTCACATCAACCATCAGAATGGGAACATTTTTTGTCTCAGTGATTTTGACCGTGGCATGATTGTTGGTGCCAGACGGGCTGGTTTGAGTATTTCTGTAACTGCTGATCTCCTGGGATTTTCATGCAAAACAGTCTCTAGAGTTTACTCTGTAGAATGGTGCCAAAAGCAAACAGACTGGTTCGAGCTGAAAGAAAGGCTATGGTAACTCGGATAACCACTCTGTACAATTGTAGTGAGCAGAATAGCATCTCAGAATGCACAACATGTCAAACCTTGAGCTGGATGGGCTACAACAGCTGAAGACCACATTGGGCACTTTATTAGGACCATAGTGTTCCTAATAAAGTGCTCAGTGAGTGTATATGCATTATATAACAAAATACTGTATATATATATAAAAAAAAGGCATTATTTTTAAGAAATATAGCATGACACATTTTTCAAGAAACATTTTAGCTATATATATATATATATATATATATATATATATATATATATATATATATATATTTAGCTATTATAAAATAATACATATCGTGTTCAAAACTCAATGGGACTTGTCCATAGTTAATCTGATGAACTACTCTGCTAGGACACCTGTGGGAACTGACTTGGTTGCCATCCAGTTGGTTGCAAAAATGGCTCATAAAAGTAAAAACAAAGAGCAGTAAGAAACGTTCATTACCATTTGTTTGCAAATATACTATTCCAGATGTGGTGACTGTAAACTATGCTTTTCACAAATACCTTAACCAAACAGAGACAATTTAACATTTTAGAGGGCGCAACACTTTCTCCTCCATTAATGGAAAAAGATATGAATCCAAACCCATGTAACATCCAGTGATTCAACGCTTCTTGACAGCCAAGAGAAACAAAAGGGTAAGAAAGCATCAGAAAGCTCCTTATGATATCTTACTGACTGTTACACCAAGCATCATGTTAGTCCTGTTAAACAGCATTATACAAGCGTGTTACCCTCTTGACAAGATGAAACACATCTGTTAAGGTGAAGTAAAAGCATCAATAATTCCAATGAAATCGTTTAATGGTTTTGGTCATCTGTTTGCCAAATAAACAAAATAAATCCTTAGACAAAACAATGCACATTGATTATTAATTGACTTGACTTGCATTACCAACAATACTGTGTGAAAGCAGTATAGCTCAGTTTTAAACTGCCTTTAGAATATGGTTAGAGAAATACACAGCCCTGCCTGAACAAACTATTCCTTTTTAATGTAAATAAACTGTGTCGCAACCAAGTATGTGAGGTCTTTCCCTTTAAAGGTAGTATAGCTCAACATACTTGGTAGTTTTTCTTCATGCCATGAGTAATAGCCCATACTCCAGAAATATCTCTACAGTCTCTACTTTCTAATATATCTGACGGAAAACGTAGAGAGACATTCCACAATTCCACACTTTTCCGAATCGATTCCTTCTGCAAATATTATCAAAATATGAAAACCTAAGCACAAATTACAATCAAATGTTATATATATATATATATGAATCCAGCCTTGGTCAACAGAGAAGGAAGGAGGTTGAACAGACTGAAGGCAGTTCAACTGTTCTTTAAATACACAAAACAATATAAAGCACAGACAACTGAAAGTAAGTGCACACATATGTCAGAGCACAATGTCACCTTCACCTCACAACCATGTGAGTGAGATAATATGAACAATAGTACGACTGAACAAATAAAAAGGCAATTCTATACTGAAATTAAAAATAATTATAAAAATCCTCCAAGAACATTTCAGATGGATTCTACTGATAAATGTATCCAAGAAAATGCATCTTGAACACGAAGGCCACAAACACCTCTTCCTTTGAGACATGAAGAGTGGAACAGTAATTATAAACAAGGGTAGATCAATGTGCCACATGTATGCACCAAAGTTAACATCTATACATGTCCAAACAGTGGAGAGAAGAGGAAAGCAGGAGAAGCGAAGAGAAGCGAAGAGAAGAGAAGAGAAGAGAAGAGAGAGAAGAGAAGATACTTACAGCATCCCATGTGTCTACAGTATGGAGTAAAGAGAAGCCCTTAGCCAGGCCCTTATGCTGTTAAAATGGCTCATTGCCCTTCTTCCTGCTGCACTGTGCAGTCATGAGGAGGTAAACATTTCCAAATATGGAAATAAAAATAGGCAAAAGATTGGGGGCAAAATTTGATTCGACTTGCTTTTTTGGTCAGGAATGCCACTCTTTTTCAGCTGGCCAGAGTAACATCGAAGCCAAGTTTGTGGTTTATACCATTTGCAGAATAACAATGATAATTGCTAAGAGTTCTTTAAGAAAGGGGAGCTAGCAACCTTACAATGGCCTCCAAGAACAAGACAAACCACAGTATCTAAAAGTACTCTAGAATGCTGTGCCTACGCCTGTATGAAGACAACACAATTAAACCAGTAGACCCTGAGAGAGCATACTGACCCATACTGTATAAATATGAGAGAGACATTACCTTTTCTCTAATACTGATAAAACAATGCATGCCACAATGGTCTAAACAATGCATGCTAGTGTCCCCATAATTCAAAATGCTTAAAAAACATACTAAACAATGTTTTTTTGAAAATGTAAGAATGCAGAACGTTTTTTGTGAGGGTCAGGTTACATTTATTATAAGTGTGAAAGTCTATCTTATGAAAACTTTCAAGAAATGTCAAGGTCATGTTTTACCCCAAAATGAAAAAAAAACAAAAAAACAAAAAAAAAACATATTTTGCATAAAGAAAATGAACCTTTTTTAAGACCATTAAGATTTTTTGCATTGTGAAATCATTTTCATGACAACACAGTGGTGTATATTAATGCCAAAAAAATCTCATTCTTATTGCTAATGCAAAATAATAATAATAATAATAATAAATAAAAATAAATAAATTGAAAAGTACATTGTAAAGTTCATTGTAAGCATGTACTGTATCATGGTAGTATTCGTTGTACTGATTCATGCAAATTTTAATTTAATTGTGTATAAACAGGATGATTTTCATTATTTTATTAAAGTTGTTTTTTTTTTACATTAATGAGAATTAGATATTTTTTGCTTTACAGTAATGAGAATTTGGGTGGAAAATGCACTTAATTGTAAAAATAACATCAGAATGGAAATATTTACACATTTTAATGATGCTAAAAATAGGTAAAAACGAATATTTATACAAAACAGAATTAGTTGTTTTTCTCCCCTTTCCCTTGACGTGAAATATGACCCAGACATTTCATCAAGAGATTTATCCAAATATCTCCATTTATGCTCTGTGGAAGAAAAACAAACATACTATCGTAAACTATCCCTTTAAAATTAACTTTAAACTTAAACAAGAAAGCACTCTTGTATTGTTTGCACACTAAGCAATGAGAAGGAATTGTTTTCATTTACTACTTGTACAGAACAGATTGCAAAGACTGTCCAAACAGACTGATTTCACATAGTGAATTTGGAAAGTTGGTTGACTTTTCTTGAGCCAAACTCGGTCTGTGCTTACCGAAATTCAAAGCACTGCCCCCAGTGGCCGAAGCAGGAAGTGTTTTAGAACGTAAGTGCACGTGTGAGCTCCAGTTTCTGGAGAGGGTTCTGTCTGCATCCTGTAAGACAACTACAAGACACAGCAATACAAGGCACAACAACTACACGTTACGTCCCCTCCAAATAACCAGCAAAATCCTGAAGTCTTGGAACAGTGTGATGCCACATTCATACACTGTTTGTTGTGTTTATTTGGAGTCCCGCATCAACCATACACCTACACCTATCCATAACTCTAAAGCTAACCATAACCACAAACATTTCAAAAATGAAAAGTTTGTCAAATAATTAAATATTTCGCAAATTAAAATTTCTTTTTAATTCAATCATACCGCCGTATCACTAGTTGACGACAGTGAGGAGAAATTCAATGAAAGTGGAGAGGAGAAGAAGCTAGTGGTATGCTAAGCTAATAGGCTAACGATCAACTTGTAAGCTAACAAGATAAAACAGAACAGATAAATATTTATCTTACCATTTATATCTTTTTTATTATTGAACAACCAGAAATTGTACAAACACCTTCAGGAATAAAGAGCGCTTCCACAAAATTTCACATTAAACAAGTAAGTTCAATTTACCATTTTACATCTTCCATTTAATTATATAATATGTGACATATAATTTAAAAGTTATTGTTTGTCATATTTAAAGAGGTAAGAGAAAATGAATCATACAGTGATTGCATAGGATTTTAAAAGTTCTTGTAGCCAATAGAATAGCTTGATGATCCAAGGGGGGTGTTACATGTAGTGGGCGTGTCGTGAAGTGGGTGTTCCTTGTAGTCTTGTGGGATGCTGACAGATACACTTGGAGTTTCTGGGTTAAATGCCCACAGAGGGGCACCAAAAGCAAGTTGTTAAGCGAATTGTTTTTAGCTTTAAAAGGATGTATTACAGTGAAGAGGAGTGCATACTGTATCAACTGAACCCCCAAACTCAGACCCCAAACCTAATCCTAACTATTAGTAGAATAAAAATGTATCATGATGACGCTTACACCTTTTCCTAACCAGACGCAATGCGATAAGATTTCAGCGACACACAGTCGGTCTGTCCACACCAGGCGCGACACGACACCGTGATATTAATGCACTAAAATGAGGGTAATTGACAATAAAATGTAGAAAACAGAGCAATTAAAGATGACACAGTCTGTTTATTGAACGCAACTCTTTTTCTCACTGAAGCTCCGTATGAGCATTCTCTTTCTATGGCAAAACCGAGAGGATAAATACACAATCATACACAGGGCAAAGTTACTTTATGAATCGCATCCTAATTCAGTCTGTTACAATTGTTTATGTTAACACAGTACTCCTGTTGTTATTTTGCCAATCTCCACGTGACAGGGAGGCGGAGAGAAAGTTAGAATGAGCCGGTATGTCTCCCATCTGCCATTCTGAACTGGTGTGTATGTGTGTGTAAAAGAGCACTGGCTGAAGAGAGCGAAACATCAAGCACAACATTTGGTAGATGTGTGACACCCCTGGCCAAAATCAAGTTGTTGTGAACCGGCTAGTGAGATGCCGGCTTTAATATACTGCAATAAGAATAATTTTAGACCCATTTGGTGACTGCACTGGCCAGCGCGACGTCACAGAAATAGAAACCATTTCAAACATAGAAAGCCCTGTCGCTCGTTGTGTGTCGTGGCAGGTTAGGATAAAAACTCTGATTAACATGGAACATGCCTTTTATCGCTTGTCATTGCGTCATGTCTGGTTAGAACACAGTGTTATCAGTACCTCGGCATACTGGGGCCGATGTCAGGGTACTGGAACATTCAGAAGCAACATTCCGACTTCCGTGCTCCTCTAAGATAGGCTGAGGAGTATTGCTATGCTTAAAAGCCTGAAGACTGTGTATCTATTCCATGTCAAAAGACCATTTTCTTGTATCTATCTGGCCTTTATTTTCTGACAAGGATCATTATTATAACTGTGAGTAAACCTGTGTTCTTAATGGCATGATGATTATTATCATTATCAGTTATTTGGTAGGGACATTTTTTTTGAAAGAAATGAAAGGTTTTTTTTTTTTTTTTTCTGAGAATTCATTTCATATGGCTCAATAAGAAGCTGAAGAAGATGTGAGTTTAGTTAATAAGGCACAACAAGACAAGTCCAGAGCTGACCCTATACAAACAGGCAACACATTATTTTGCATATTCTTTAAATATTTAAACAATTGCTTTGCACAGCTTAATTCTAATTTTTAAAAAAATTACATTTATAGATGAATAAAAACAACATGTATTCCTCAACTCATGAAATCTCACTTTTTACCTTGCATAAAGATCACAGTTCTATGATATTACATTCATAAAAATATTAATAAAATACCTAATTAAAACATATTCAAGCCTTAAATGTCTAATCTTAAGATTTTTCCTTCTTCAATAGCATTATTTATACAAAACAAAATTCTATACAAATTTAACAAAAAGCTAATTTTGATCAGCACAGGAAAGGTTGATATTTTGCTCAGTTATTACGAGGGGAAAAACATTATTGTGTGTTTCGATGGGGTTTCACTTTTATGCATCTCTAAAATAGTCTTTCATGCATGAAACCACAGAGGGGTTTTTAGAAGTAATAATAACCCATTTACAGGGGGTTAAACAGTGTCAAAGAGAGTGACTACAGGTGATTAAAGATGCCTAATTAACTCTGGCCCTGCACTCCCTCAGAGGAGAGCTGGCCAGGGAAGAGAGTAAGCACAACCCACAACCGTGAACATAACATATCTCTCTCTCTCTCTCTCTCTCTCTCTCTCTGCAAAAAAAAGTGGGATTAGGATCATACTTCTAGATGTCTGAACTCCGAAGTGCTGGTTTCCTCTTTCCAAATATTTTTTGAGTCAGTATGTTAAAATAAGTAGCCTAAATGTGGTGTACAATAAATGTAGCAATTTTATGTTATCTCATATGTTATCATTACATTGATTATATTGCTCTCTAGATAAGCAATTCCCACTACTTAGAGGTCCTCATGGTGGTGTGGTTCTGGGTCACCTCAATCTGGGTGGCGGAGGACAAGTCTCAGTTTCCTCCGCTTCTGAGACAGTCAATCCACGCATCTTATCACGTGGCTCGTTGTGCATGACACCGCGGAGACTCCGCATGTGGAGGCTCATGCTACTCTCCGCGATCCATGCACAACTTACTACATGCCGCATTGAGAGCGAGAACCACTAATCGTGAGCACGAGGAGGTTACCCCATGTGACTCTACCCTCCCTAGCAACCGGGCCAATTTGGTTACTTAGGAGACCTGGCTGGAGTCACTCAGCACTCCCTGGATTCGAACTCGTGACTCCAGGGGTAGTAGTCAGCGTCAATACTCACTGAGCTACCCAGTCCTCCAGCCCCCTTTTTTTTTTTTTTTTTTTTTTTTTTGCTTAACAACTCTCTTGTTCTCTCTTTTTTGTTTTGTTTTTGCCAAAGTCACTGCCTTTTCAAGAAAGCATTACCGTCTTGGTGGATGAATCATAACATCCAGAAACAGTAGAAATACACTTATTTGGTATATTATATTATTAAGTGTATTTACATACACAGCGATACACTGATAATGATCAAAAATCAGCTTATTCGAGAAAAACTATTCTCACTAATTATTCTCTGCTTTGCACGTCAAAATGTAAACGGTCATGCGCACAACATTTGCGCATATCGAATTAGCCAGTAAAGGTGTAAATATATGCATTGCAACATCACATGACCTTACACGTTATTAAGCATGATTAAGCATAATTGGTTTAAGATCGTGCAAGTAAAAGCACTAACTGATGATTACTGCAGTCAAATCAACAAGTGTATGTATTACACAAACTAAGAATCTAAATTACAGTATCATGATCCCCATCATTTTTGCTGTGATGTGTCCAAACAGAAGTACGTCTTTTAATTTTTAAACTTCGAGGATTATCAGCAATTATCAATCAGTCACTAAATATACCTTAAACACTCTTCTTACTTAAACACATTCTTCTGGAGACCCCATTCAAAATTTAAACTGCCACAGAACATTATTTCATGAAAGTTTGTTGAAATAAAAAAGAAATAAAAAAAATGTTTCTACCCTACGCTAGACCCCGAGAAATTCCAGCATGCCATCGGCGTATGGAGCATTCAAGTTCTAACATAAAGTTTGGATTAACAAGGCTGAAAACTGATAAGTGATTTTAGTCTGAAAGAATGTACCCATTTTGCTATTTCATATTTCTTTCTCTCTTTTTCAATTACTGACATAGACAAGAAGCTTTTTTAGCACCAATGCAAACAAATGAAGAGCAAAGGCGAACATTAAGTGCAGTGTTGGTGCAATTACAAAGTAATTATTTACTGTAATCTAATTACTTTTTAGTAAAAAAAAAAAAAAAAGTAGTGTGATGCATTACATTTTAAGATAAATAATTATTAATTTGTAGTGGATTACCATTTTTAATTAACTTACCCAACACTGACTAGTTGTGTGATCAATGCATTATCTATCTCTTTCATCATTCTCGTGCCGCCACATGATGGGAAATGTAGTTTTGTTGCACACGCCTTTTGCCTCATAAATCAGCTGAAGTAATTTCTAAAGTAGAGTCTTATTTTCTGGCAAGCTTTATCACTTTTGTGACTTTCAGTGACATTCATGTGCCCTAAACTCATAAATACTATAATTCCAAAATTACCTGAATGCACCATAAAGCTGATGTAATGTTTTTGTTAAAATTCTTTCTTGTTTCATTTGTAGGTTGATTTGACCTAAAAGTGTAACACCGTGGCCCTGTAGCATTATTAAAACATTCCTTAGTTTGTTTGAGTGGACCGTCGAACCCAACACAGCTACAATTACTCAAACAATGTTGTGAGTTTGGGACGGGAGTATCTGTTCGGCCAACAGAATGGAAGAGGAGTGAGCTTTTGGGAACCTTTTTGAAAACAGCTATTATTTTAGAAATTCGATTTGGTGACGTAAGTGGTGCAGAAATTACACACTTCAGCTTTAAAGGAGAGCAGGAAAAATCTCCCTGACTTTTGACAAAGATTACAGGAGGGTCAACAGACAGTGGACCAAAGGAAAATTGAAGTTTCTGTGAAACTCTTCATCAGTCGCAAACATGACGAGGAACTGCGGTTAATTCACATAAATCGAGAAGACTCATCCAGCCGTGGTAATAAGCATACAATGTACATGTTTCTAAATGTGTGTGAACACTTCTCAGCTGTCCGTCCTCTTATCTGCTCACTCCTTCCTCTATTTCTTATTTCTATCGCAGGCTAAAACAATGTGTGTCCTTTTAACGACTGCAGGTGTCTTCTTAGCCTTGTATGCTAATGTGGCAATCTGTCTTTCTCCGTGTGAGCACTTGAAGGGGATGTAAGTAGGCTTGATTACCCAGAGTTCATAGAAAGATCAAAGTCATAGTGCAACTGAACTTTAAGTAAATCCGCATTCCTTATACTGCTGTGTCTGTCAATGCAGTGAGAAACGAGCTGTAGTTCACTGTAAATCATAACTGTGAGTATGGCTGCTGCATCATCCGTACTGCGGCCTTGGGCCTGACTGTTTCACACCACATAATAAAGGACAGAGTCACTGTACACTCATTTATCCACCTCTTAACCTGCTTGCCTGTTTTCTGTGTGCTTAAACTACTTAGATCCATATTTACTAGCTCTTGGAAGTTGGAATAGAGTGATAGAACAATGGAGATGCCTGTCCCTGTCACATTAATTTTATATCAGACTGTTAAACTTGTTGTTCAGGTCCGAAACATGTTGTAACTTATAACTTTGTTCAAACCGTTTCCAAAATAAGTTTCATATTATTGTCTTGAGCATTTTTTATCAGTGTTTCTCAACTGATGGGTCTAAGCCAGGGGTGGGCAAAGTTTTAGGGGCCACATCAGGCTTTAAGTAGCACATTGTCTTCATTTTGAGATGCAATGTTCTGCATTGATTGTTTTTTTGTTTGTTTGTTTTTCATCTTTTAATCCCAGAAATAGTTGTGTACTCATTCTAATGCATTATGCACAATTTTCTGAAGTGTAAATGTGACTGATGGGCCTATTCTGCAGTTGCCTGAAGTACTGCTCTACAAAAGTAGATACTTTTCTTTCAAGCATTAGACTTCATAAAGACTGAGTATAATTATAAATGAAAAGGTAGATCGATATATCGGTTTTACCAATTAATCTGTGCCGATAGTAGCATTTTGGAACTATCAGTTACTGGCAAAAATCTATGCCGATAGTTGCTTTTTTATTTGATTTTATTCCTCTGTGGCCGGTACTGGAGGATTCTACAGTTAAAACAGCTTGGTTCTACAGTATAACATCGGCCTCTAAAAGTAAAATTAAAAAAATTATGTGGGGATTGGCTGTATCTTAATCTTTTATCATTGACAATATTCATCCATATTTTATCTTCACTTCAATGCATATTTTGTTATTTTGATTAGATAATCAAGTGTTTTAAATTGAAGTGAGGGCATGCAAAGAAACTGCGACTATATGGAAACGTGCACCGTCAGCACATACACTGGGTCTCCAACTTCAATATATCTTGTGAATAATAATAAACCTTATTCCTCATTAAACCATTTCTATACAAAACCCTTCATCTGGTGAATAAATAGTCTATAAAATGGCCATGTATTTAGTAAATATTTAAAAATAGATCATTGTATCTGAGCCAAGTCTCTTTCATTTCAAAATAAGAGTTCCCGGTGTGTTTTGGGCTTGTTTAAAAGTCCCATGTTATGCACCAAATCTGATTTTTTTTTCTTGTTGCTTTAATTAGGATTTTGGTTGAATAATAAACCGCATATGGGATTTTATTCATTTTGGACTCTTGTAGCCTCAGAGTAAGGAAAGAATAAGAAAATTTTGTAACATTCTATATATCGATTTTAAAAACTAACGGCCGATTAATCGGTTATCAGCCTTTTCCATTGCCTTAGATATCGGTATCAGCAAAATCCAATATCCACACCAGTAGTCTCCTTGGCGAAAGCTCGATTACATTTCCTAGCGCCATTTAGCACTCTGTGCATGCGTCAAGCACTAGGAAGTGTAATCTAGCTTATAATCATGATCGTGCCTAGAGAATGCAATAGCAAGATGTACAGTGAAAAAGGTTATATTTTGGTCTGTTCTCACCCAAAATCAATTAGATCGCTTAAGACATAGATTAAACCACTGGAGTTTTATGGATTACTTTTATGCTGCCTTTATGTGGTTTTTTGGAGCTTCAAAGTTTTGCTCACCATTCACATGCACTGAATGGACCTACAGAGCTAAGATATTTTTCTAAAATTCTCTGTGTTCTGCAGAAAAAAGTCATACACATCAGGGGTGGCATGAGGGTGAGTAAATTATGGGAATTAAAATTTTGGATGACTTATTCTTTTAAAAAATTAAATAATGACAGAAAATGAAAGAAAGATCCTGAAAGCTTCTTTTAATGTTTGACGTCCAGCAGAGCCATTTATTATTTTCTCAAAACATTAACCGTTTATGCACAAAGTGGGTCATGATGCATCAATGGTTTGGCTTCCCATTCAGCACACTATTGAATAAAACAGACTTGTGCTGAGTGACTATGATGAATGATTACTGCATGAGTTAGATTTGCATACATTTCTAAATTACACAAACAAAATACATATTATTCTCTTGTTTGCTTTTGTTTCCATCAGTTCATCAATGAGAAGGTTTGCTCACAGACTTACACCTGATGTCGCGTCACGCAGCAACAGCTTGAGGCTGTCTACACTGGACATGCCAAATCAAACATTCTAAACCTTTTATTTGTCTTGTTGGCAGGAGTAGCGCCAGCGCGTGCAGCGCAAAATGGCCATTTATAATGGAAGCGATTTGCGCCACGCCTCGCCACTCCCGTCTGGTCGTTTGTAAATGTAAAAGCTATATCCTGAAGCAGAGCCTGCTGAGAACCACTGCTTTAGATTTATATGTGTGGATTACATTAAATGTCATGTTTCTTTTTGCATTTAGAACTTTTGCTTGTCACATTGTTTTAGACAGCCCCAGAGACATCAGATAAACGCACAGGGATAAATGCACAGAGTCCCCATGGCAACATGTGAAAAGTTTTCTGATCCTACAGTAACCTGCAGAAATATGGCAAACTGTCAATATTCATAGAAAGCCTGCATTAATGGCAAAAGGAAACTCAAAAGGAGTAAGCATGGAGGACTAGGCTCAAAGGCAATACTCATCTTTTAACTTTGAGCATCACTAGCATGTCAAACATGTCTCCTTTTTTAATTCCTGGTGTTGGGTTCAATGTAGTTTGAGTTCAAACTATCTTGGGAGGTTGGGAGGGAGATGGCCGAGATTCTAGAGATTCAGTTTGATGGCTGAGAGGCCTTGATGTTATTGATTAGGGATTCATATCAAAGTAGAATTTTGAATATCATCTTTGTATGGAAGCAAATAAATATTTTAGCACTTAGCTTTCAAAATGAACAATCTCTATAGTTAAGACATTTTGATTGACATTAAAGAAGATTGTCTTTCAGGGAGAGATGAATTGTGTTTGTACTTTTATTATTTGCACGACACACAAAATAGACTTCCATATTAGACTAAAAGCTCAGATTATAGCACTGGATTCACACCTTACTGAACGATGAATCATTGCTAACAATTTAAATGTAATTTACTTAAATAAACGCATTACATCAAAAGTTGTTTTTAGCACTTGAAGCACTTAAAAATTAACCATCCAAACACATGAATAACAGTGTAAAAGACAACAAAAAAAATAATTGCAACGCTCAACAATAAGGATTTTTCTGCCGGCCCAATCGAGCATTTTCCTTGTCTAAAATGTAACTGGCACTACCAAAAAAAATGTATTTATGTTCAGCAATGTGTTTTTATATGTGCCAAAACAAAATATTTGTATATTTTTTTAACTGAATGTTAAGTTTATTAAAGTTAGGCTTATGCTTTAAATAAATTCATAAACACACTTTTAGTGGAAAACGGTGACATGGTCTTGGCCAAAACCTAGCAAAATAAAGCAAGTTATCAAATTATCACCAGGGTAAGTTTAAAGAAATGGTTCACCCAAAAAATGAAAATTCTCTCAACATTTACTCACCCTTATGCCATCCCGGATGTGTATAACTTTCTTTCTTCAGCAGAACACAAATGAAGATTTGTAGAACATTTCTCAGCTCTTCTGGTCCATACAATGCAAGTGAATGGGTGCCAAAAATGTTGAAGCTCCAAAGATCACATAGGTCAGCATAAAAGTAATCCATATCAGAATCAGAATGAGCTTTATTGCCAAGTATGCTTACACACACAAGGAATTTGTCATGGTGACAGAAGCTTCCAGTGCAAAGAGAGTGCAACCATATATACATATAAAACATATACATTTATTTAAACATATATACATATAGTGACATAAAAATAAAAAATAAGATATAACAGATAAATAAAAAGAGAAATACATAAAAGAGCAATAATGTTGTTCAAATATTTTATTTACAGATATACAGTTATGTGCATGTGATGTAATGTATTGAAGAAGAGGTAGGATATGTTATAAAATATTATAAAAATATAAATGAAATATAGATATAAGTAGGAATGGATGGACTGAATATAGCATATGGTTGTGTTGACAAAAAGGAAAGTATATATAAGTAAGTATATGACTCCAGTGGTTAAATCAATGTCTTCAGAAGCTATATGATAGGTGTGGGTGAGAAACAGATCAATATTTTAGTCAGTTTTTCCTATAAATTCTCCTCCCTGCTCAGTCAATCTCCACTTTAACTTTCACATTCTTCTTCTTGTATTTTTGGTGATTCACATTCTTCATGCATACGCCCCCTACTGGGCAGGAATAAGAATTTCTAGCAAAAATGGACTGAAATATTGAACGGTCTTTCACCCAGAGCTATCATATCATTTCTGAAAATATGGATTTAACCACTGGAGTCATATGGATTACTGTTATGCTGCCTTTATGTGCTTTTTGGAGTGTAAAAATGTTGGCACCCATTCACTTGCATTGTGAGGATCTACAGAGCTGAGATATTCTTATAGAAATCTTAATTTATGATCTGCAGAAGAAAGTCATACACATCTGGGATGGCATGAGGGTGAGTAAATGATGAGAGAATGTTCATTTTTGGGTGAACTATTCCTTTAGCATAATTTGCAAGAAAAATGTTCAGAAGGGGACAGAAAACCAAATATTTAAGTTTTCAAGGCCTAATAAAGCATGTACAAAAAAACAACAAAAGTAGGATGTGTAACATCGCAGCACTGACCCGTTTGGGCAAGTGACAGTTCTGTAAGCTGGCCCAGACCTCTCTCACACAAATTAAACAATTAGTAAAAAAGCAACTTTGTCAATATGATTGTAATGCACATATATATTGAATAATTGTTTTGGCTAACAAATGTTGTTTTTTACATTTATAATATTTAAACAACTTAAGGAAATACCCTTTTCCTGACAACAGACTTTAATATATATATATATATATATATATATATATATATATATATATATATATATATATAGGTGACCCTGGCCTGAGTGTATGCTAGTGTGGTTTTGTTATATTCACTTGTTCAACCAACAGCTTTAAAATAAATTTTATGATACTGCAATTTTGTTTGAATAATAGAATTCACACAAAAAAAGAAAAGAAATTACCACCATTAAACCACCATACAATACCACTGTTAGAGAAAACACGTTTGTGTAATTGGACTTTTGGCTCAAACCCTTGTGATAACTTCCCTGTGTGACAACTAGCCCCGGTCTCTTCAGTTTATGTATCCTCTCTAGCCAGTAAACAAGTATACATAATGACCTACTCAGCTCAGACATAATGTACAGTTACAGATATCTTACAAAGCACAAGGCCAACACAAATATCCTCGTAACGGTTGCTCTTGTAAGCAATAGCCACGTCTCTGAGCACTAACAATCCTCAGCGCACAAGAACCCTCCAGTCTATTTACTTCCGCATTCTTTACGAGAAACACTCTCATGCAAGAATGTTTCGGAATTAGAACACGATCACTTTCCGAACTTCATATGTAGCGAGTCTCCACTATTGCTATTAAAACGATGCCGACACCTTTTATACGTTAGTTCAAATGTTTCAGCAGCAGGGTAAATGAATAAAAAAGTTCGCCCCCCTCCTTTCTAGTGCCCTCCATTTCAGTGGTACAGCTCGATTCTCTTACTGCAGAAGAACATATAGTTGTCAAAAACAGTTCAGCTGTTCACATCGAGAGCAGAAACAACACTGAATTATCGCGGGCCTGCGATAAAACCCGCGTCGGTTTCAGTGCGGGGAGCCGCCCCTCGAAAGCTTTAATAGTTCTCTTACCTTGCTTTCTAAGAATCACTGAGTTTCAAATCCCCACTTAAAGTGAAACTTCTTTTTCCCAAATCTGGGAGAGTAACAGGCAGTGACGTCAGAGGGCGAAATTCCAGCCGGCAGCACACAGACACACACACACACAAAAGGACTGTTCAGAAAATTGCCCATGTATGGCAGTCTCGGCCAGCACTCATGCAATATCTCTTCCTCAAAACGGGTGCATTTATATTATTGTGCAAACAGTGTAATAACTGGGATTATTTCTCATATGTTGTGTGGAAGTGGTGAAACCATTTGAAGGCCTGGACAATGTGTTCTTTGTGTAAAAGTGCTGCAGTATTTTCAATTTATGGGAGTAATGTTACAAAATTGTTGCAATAAAATAAAATTAAATGGTTATTATGATTAATTTGTCATTTTGTCAACTGTTGTCTGAAGGACATTCTGTAATCTGACTGTGGCTGGCCAATGGAGAAAATGTAAATGGGGCTTGACCAGGTCCGTTTCTAGCTATAAGCAGTGTAACCAGCCGTTTGAGGCCCCGGAGCCACCAGGGGGACCGCAAAGTATGTTATATATATATATATATAAACTCAGCAAAAAAAGAAACGTCCCTTTTTCAGGACACGGTTTTAAAGATAATTTTGTAAAAAATCCAAATAACTTTACAGATCTTTATTGTAAAGGGTTTAAACAATGTTTTCCATGCTTGTTCAATGAACCATAAACAATTAATGAACATGCACCTGTGGAATGGTCATTAAGACACTAACAGCTTACAGACGGTAGGCAATAAACCTCACAATTATAAGAACTTAGGACACTAAAGAGAACTTTCTACTGACTCTGAAAAACACCAAAATAAAGATGCCCAGTGTCCCTGCTCATCTGCGTGAACGTGCCTTAGGCATGCTGCATGGAGGCATGAGGACTGCAGATGTGGCCAGGGCAATAAATTGCAATGTCCGTACTGTGAGATGCCTAAGACAGCGCTACAGGGAGACAGAAAGGACAGCTTATCATCCTCGCAGTGGCAGACCACATGTAACAACACCTGCACAGGATCGGTACATCAGAATATCACACCTGCGGGACAGGTACAGGATGACAACAACAACTGCCCGAGTTACACCAGGAACAAACAATCCCTTCATCAGTGCTCAGACTGTCTGCAATAGGATGAAAGAGGCTGGACTGAGGGCTTGTAGGCCTGTTGTAAGGCAGGTCCTTACCAGACATCACCGGCAAAAATGTTGCCTATGGGTGCAAACCCACCTTCGCTGGACCAGACAGGACTGGCAAAAAGTGCTCTTCACTGACGAGTCGCAGTTTTGTCTCACCTGGGGTGATGGTCAGACTCGCGTTTATCATCAAAGGAATGAGCGTTACACCGAGGCCTGTACTCTGGAGCGGGATCGATTTGGAGGTGGAGGGTCCGTCATGGTCTGGGACGGTGTGTCACAGCTTCATCAGACTGAGCTTGTTGTCATTGCAGGCAATCTCAACGCTGTGCGTTACAGGGAAGACATCCTCCTCCCTCATGTGGTGCCCTTCCTGCAGGCTCATCCTGACATGACCCTCCAGCATGACAATGCCACCAGCCATACTGCTCGTTCTGTGCATGATTTCCTGCAAGACAGGAATGTCAGTGTTCTGCCATGGCCAGCGAAGAGCCCGGATCTCAATCCCACTGAGCACATCTGGGACCTTTTGGATCGGAGGGTGAGGGCTAGGGCCATTCCCCCCCCCCCCAGAAATGTCCAGGAACTTGCAAGTGCCTTGGTGGAAGAGTGGGGTAACATCTCACAGCAAGAACTGGCAAAAAAAAAAAAAAAGGGACACATTATTCCTTTTCTGTTAGTCACATGTCTGTGAAACTTGTTCAGTTTATATCTTTTTATGTTCATACAAATATTTACACATGTTAAGTATGCTGAAAATAAAAGCAGTTGAAAGCGAGAGGACATTTCATTTTTCTGAGTTTATATATATATATATATATATATATATATATATATATATATATATATATATATATATACTAGCTGCGACTCATGTCATTTATGGGTGGGCCTGGGTCCGAAGAACTGTAAATGGGTTTGACTGGAAATATATATTTAATAAATATTACATTTTAATATATAGCCTATATGGTTATTGCATTGAGCCCAATCTACACTCACTGATCATTTTATTAGGGACACTATGTCCTAATAAAGTGCCTGATGTGGTCTTCTGTTGTAGCCCATCCGCCTCAAATTTCGACATGTTGTGCATTCTGAGATGCTATTCTGCTCACTTCAATTGTACAGAGTGGTTACCTGAGTTACTGAGTTATCTGTCAGCTCGAATAAGTCTGGCCATTCACTGTTGACCTCTCTCATCAACACAGGGTTTCCATTCGCAGAACTGCTGTTCACTGGATGTTTTTTTGTTTTTGGCACCATTCTGAGTAAAATCTAGAGACGGTTGTGCATGAAAATCCCAGGAGATCAGCAGTTACAGAAATACTCAAACCAGCTCGACTGGCACCAACAATCATACCATGGTTGAAATCACTGAGATCAAATTTTTTCCCCATTCTGATGGTTGATGTGAACATTAACTGAAGCTCCTGGCCTGTATCTGTATGATTTTATGCACTGCACTGCTGCTACATGATTGGCTGATAAGATAATTGCATACATACAGTAAGTAGGTGTACAGGTGTTCCTAATAAAGCACCCCAAGATCTCATTCCAAACCTGAATTACTTTCTGCTGTGGAACACATAAGGAGAAATGTTGAGGAATGTACTGGCTGCTATTTTCCATGCAATTACAATGAATGTAGACTAGACGAATCAAGCTTCAATAAAGGACACAAAAACACCATAAAAGCTTTATAAAAGTGGTCCATATAAGTAAGTAATTACCAGAAGAATTGGAATTTAGCTCACAAGTATGGTAGAAACTACATTTATAATACTTTTAAGGTACTTTTGGGTTCTTTTTGAAACTTAAAACCTCCTTCTTCATTAAAATACATTACATTCAGTACATTCTGCATTATTTCTCCTTCTATGATACATGAGGGTAAGTAAATGATGACAGAATTTTCAGTTTTGGGTAAATATTCCTTTCATTTCAGAATTATTATTCTGATAATGTAGACAAAATTTTTTTTTTCAAGTGCAATGTTTCAAGTGCATTTTTACAAAAGAGCACAGCATGCTCACACATCCACACAAAATAACAGTAATCCAGACATTTGTGCGTAATAGCAATTCAATAATATACCTCATTGATAATCTACAGATAGATTTTATTTATTTATTTATTTTTTTGTAGACTTATCTGCTTTCACACCTCTTTCACTAGGACACTTGACTCTCAGACACGGCCTGCCCTTCAACACCCGCCAACACTCAACCACATACTGCTGTTTGTATTCAAATGAGAAAGTTTGCATGTTCAGCTGTCGATGCAAAGATCATAGCAGAGTTCCAGTTCTACATTTTGATTTCTATGTGCCAGGGAATGTACCACTATAGCTTTGAATGATGACAGTGGTGTCTGCGCTCGCTAAAGGTAACAGTTTGAGATAAACCTCATCCTCATCTGAATAGCATGGTTCATTCGAACTTTTGCCAGAATAGTTTCAAATGTAGTAATTTTGGGTCCTACAAAAGACAAACAAGGCCGGGCCATAGAACGGGACTTTGGTGTGACTAAAGGGGGTTTTGTGGCTGTGACAGAATCATAAATTTGGTTTGATTTTTATGAGGGTCTCCTGGTTGTCTATAGAAATGGCTTTTTGGTAGAATGAAAATAGACTTGTGTTACACCACAATGCAAACTTTGAGTTAAGGAGGGAGAGGATTGGCGCAAAGAGGTGAAAGTCTCACCACAAAATAAACTCCAAATTCACATATTGTAAATTCAGGGAATTTCAGGGAATTTAAAGTTAAAGGAATAGTTCACTCAAAAATGACAATTATGTCGTTTACTCACCACGCATATCGTACCAAATCCATGCAACTTTTTTTCTTCTGCGGAACACGAAATGGTATATTTTAAAAAATATTGCGATTGCTAATTTCCATAAAATTGCAGTTTATAGTGACTCACTTTAAAGCTTAAAAAAGCACCCAATAGTGTCATAAAAGTAGTCCATGAAGTTTGATTTAATTGACATGTTATATTTGATTTGGGCTCTGTATACATGAGTTGATCAATGATCTGATTTGATTTGAGAGTGAATAATGACTCAAACTTCAGACTGTACAACGTGATTGTATGCCTTCAGAAGACTTGGAATATGATGCACAATTCACATGGACTACTCTATGACACTTTTGGGTGCTTTTTTACACTTTAAAGTGAGTCACTATCAACTGCTTTTGTATGGAAGTCAGTGATCGTGACATGCTTTAAAACAGCTCCTTTTGTGTTTTCACAGAAGAAGGAAAGTCACAAGGTCATTGGTTGGATAAGCATGATTTTCATTATTAAAATAAGCATTGTTTCTTTTTTAGTAATTTTGGCAACAAGGACACTCTCCCCTTTTCACCAGTAAGTACATCCAAAGTAATCATAACTGTTTTAAAGATTTTTGTTTTGGCAAGAGAAATATTGCCAGGCATGGACACTGATGGTCTGATATTTCTTACATAAAGAAAGTGAAAGTGCAGCCATTGGGGGTTCTTATCTGTCTCTTCATCATAGTGACTCATAAATATTCACATTTGACTTCATGATCTTCACATACAGAGTGCACAGTATTTGACATGCTGAGGAATTTTTGTGGTCGATACAGCAATCAATACATTATGTATTGGATCAGTTGGCAAACATATTTTCATCAATTTCTCATAATAGTAAGGATTATGGCAGTTATGTGTATTTAATTGGTTTACTAAAAGCCTCCCACAATTTCATACTGCAGTTATTTACCCATTCTGTATCTTTTCAATAATGAAAACAAATCATTAATTAGATTAGATTTATTTGTATTGTTGTTGTGCAGGGTTCAATTATAGAGCCAATGGAATGCAATTAGTATCTAACCAGAAGTGCAAATGGTAAAGTATCATTTTTTAAATATTAGGGCACAAGTACAGATAATATGATGTGTAGATGGTTAGAGACAGTTCAGTGCAAATGGCAAGGAATTTAAATAGAGATAGTAACCTCGTGCGACCCTGCATACATATGCGTGGACATTGTATTCTGGCTTCGCTATATGCAATGTGTACTTTAAATTCATTTAAACTGACTGATCTCAGTTCAGGAGACTCTGTGCTGTCAGTAAAGGGTTAAACTTTAGCTGCATGAGTCATGTGACAAAACAACATGGCGCCAACCACAGCAGAGTTTGTCTTTGGGAGAAACGTAATTAAGTTTTTACATTGAATACTGTTTGAGTCAAAAGATTACAGTCTCTAGTTTCAAACGATATGCGATATAACGATATTTAAAAAAAAAATTCGATTTATCGCGAAACACCACGCTGCTAAACACAGTGTACACTAATGTGTACTTTAGCATATTTTTTCTATAAAAAATCCTAGATTTACTGTGTATTATCACATTGAGAATCAATGGGTTCATCCAAAAGCTGCATTTTTTTTGCTTTCAGAGGCTTTATAAGGAGTTAGAATGAAAATAAGTTGCATTTCAAACTGTTCTGATACCACTGCAGACAGACAGCACACTGGAGGTTAGATCATTCACTAAATAGGGAGCAAGGAAGCATCCTATAACTCTCTATGCAGCTCTTCAAGTGCATTCAAACTTCCCACCAAAAGTTCAGTTTCAGGCTGCAGATGATGTTTGGACCACTTAACATGTTTGGCAGGCATGGGACAATAGTAATCAGTATTTAGAATTTATAATGTATCATTTTATTTTAAAATGGTTAGCAGTGATTGGATTATGCTGGACATTACTTTAAATCAGAATTAATTATGCTAATTTCTGATGTATTGTCTGTAACATCTCAAAAACAACACTCCTGGAAACATGATAAACAAATTGATAAACAAAATAAATAAAAAAATTCTATAGCTTGGTATTATTTAAAATTTCACAACTTAGTCCCACTGTCCACATAATATTTATAATATTAATAAATTATTATTATTATTATTATTATTTATTTTATTTATTTTTTTGCATTTTTATTAGGTGCTACTAGTTACAAATCATGGAAATGGAAAATGCACACAGTAGTCTCACTCGGGTCTCAGGAGGGTATAGTGTACAGTGGTAATGAGGTATAAATGGCAGTAGACAGTGCAAATGTCACTTGTGTATAAATCACGTTCACAAGTAGTAAAAAAAATTACAAAAAGGCAGGATTGATAGTTTTAATAATGAGGTAGAATGTGAGGAAAAATACATTTCAAATTAATATTGTGATGCAATTAACAGTGTAAAAACAAATAAGGCGCATTGAGCTCAAATGTAGCAGCAAATGTAAAAAAAAAAAAAATGCGCAAAATGGCAATACACAGTATATTTTTTTAATTTTTATTCTTATATGGGAGTATGAGATGGGGGGTTTATAATAATTAACACATAAACTGATCAAGATGAGAAAAAAGTACAGTAAATTTACAGTGAGTACATATTTATTTGGGAATGAATTTGTCAATCAGATATTACAAAAAATAATTTGGGCACACCTTTATTTGAAAAAAATAAATACAAATATTCATAAATGAAACAAAAATGCAAAAAGTTTTCTTTTAGGGGTAGGGTCAAGGTGTGGGTTAGGCTTAATCCAAAGTAATTATAATTAGCTTTATATAAAAACAACAGAATCCTCTTTAAACAAAATGTCCCCATTTAGATTTAGGTAAGTAAACGTTTGTTTGTTGGGGTCTATGAATTTAGTGATGATGACTATAAGTGAAGTCTAATAAGATGCTGCTCTGACTTGAAACACTATGTCATCTCACTTCAGAGGTTGTCTACAACTGATTAACTTGTGCTGCAAGCACTTTGTAAACTGCTTTGCACACCACGCATGAAAAACAGAGGCAGAGAAAACACCACCAGAAGATCAAGCGCTGAGATAAATCAGATGATTGTGCCTTGTTTTGCTGTGACTGGTTCTGCATCCTCTGGTGTGCAGGTTCCAGGGCACATTGGAAAGGTAATCTCATTTGTACTGTGTGACAGCTTATTTGCAACTTTGCTTACTGGCAATTTTCTAATAGGCCCCTTGAGTAGAGTTTGGTTTGCTCTCCTTCTTCTTCTTGTCTCTCTCTCTCTCTCTCTCTCTCTCTCTCTCTCTCTCATAAAAAAAAAAAAAAAATCTAAAAAACAATCACCCTCTCCCCAGCATCAAATCCATGTTTTCCTGCTATCAATCAACAGCCAATAAATGTATTTATCTATGAGTCAATTTAAAGGGATAGTTCAGTCAAAAGTCTCGAACAATCTGCCTAACATCTCCTTTAGTGTACCACGCAAGAAAGAAATTCCCACATGTTTGGAACAACATGAGGGTGAGTAAAATTTAAATACAATTTTTATTTTTGGGTAAACTATTTATTTAACATTTCAATTACTGTATAAGGATGATAAAAAACAAGTGTCATATAAGGTATGTTGTCCATATGCAATGTGTTTTACTTTGTGAGTCATATTAGTACTTTTGATGAGCTGAATTGAGACGTTTGCGCTTCAGTGCGTGGGCCACTGCAATACAGCGAGAGCGCAAATGTGCGCAGAGACAAACAAGGCAAAGGAAAACAAAAACAAAACAAAAAGTGTTTGGGTGCATCTCAAGGATCCTAGTGACAATCTTTGTTTTATATCACCTCTCGACATGACGCTAACGCTCCCAGCATCGGATATCCTGTTGTACACACGAAACGCTGGGGTCGACGCATTCTTGTTCCCGCATCATTTCCTCTGTTGCACGAGATAAACCTCAAGCAGCAGTAGAGAAAAGAGAGAACATGTTTAAGATGTTTTAGAATGTCAACGTGACAATGACCTGCTTAACAGCAGGGCTGATTGTGACAGAAACAGAATAAAGCTACTTCACCTTTTCAGGCTCACAAACTAGAGCCCACACAAGATTTCAGTCCTCGAGGAACAAGAAAATTCTTTCGTAGTCCTCTCATGCAACATTAATTTTGTCAAATAGCAAAGATGGTTTCAGGAAATGTCAAGAATGACAAAGGTGACCATGATGCATTTTCTCTTTAATAATGTAAAGCTCCCACAGCTACTGCAAAGCTTCTGCATTAAACCGGTTAATGTGCAGGTGCTCATTCAACTAAATTCAGTATTGTTCTTAAATTATTCATTGTAATATAGCTAGTATGAAAGCATACCTTCAACAAAGGGCTAAATAGGATGAAGGTATGAGAGGTTTGGATAGTTTATTGTGGACAAAGATGCAACGCAACTAGAATTCCAATAACAGTCTTTCAATACCACTAAAGATGCTAATTCATAGCATAACAGGCCTAACATACACCAGACATAAGCATCAAAAGCAAAGTTTGAGAAAAGGTAGAAGGCCCACAAACCAAGCACAAAACCCATGTCCTCAAGCACCTAATCAAACAACTCCACATGTAGATTTAAACCCAAGATTACACATGATAATGAATTCTAATTTGAGTGTTTAAGCATGTAAATATTCATCAGGATAGCAGAAGCACATCCAAGCCTGCGGCCGTGGCTTTTGATTCCATGCACAGAACAGAAGGAATGAGTGTTTAACATGCTTTGGAGAGAGTTACAGAATTATTATTGGGAAATGTTGCATTTACAAAGTGATGTCAAGGTCTTTATAAAATACATTTTTGGGCATGACATTTTTAGAATGCTATTATATGTAACAGATAAATGACATACACCACAGTTCTTTTGCAATAAAAAATGTTTAATGATTTGTCTTAATATGACTTTTGTGCCTCAGGCACGATTTAATCTATTCTGGTAGTTTTTCAGTGTTAAAATTTTGTAAAACTTATAAGATGTTATGCAAGTTAAATCTTTCATAATATAAGAAAATCCAATTAATTACTACAAAACTTTACTTATTTGTTAAGTAGTTACGTAATAAGTGGGGTAATGTACAGTCAGCCAGTCTTTATCGCAAAATAAACCCCTTCAGGATGATTCGAGAGCCCTAAACTTCACATCAGATTAGCCTATCGGGCTTATTTTATGATATTGCAGCATGATCTCATTAATATATGTAGCTTTTTGTACGTTAATTTTTGTAACATTTACACGTACATGTTTGTATGTTTGGATAGACAATAAATCGTACAATATGGACATTTGAAAGCATATAAAACGTAATTTTTTTTAACGTATTTACAGCTTTAGAAATGTAAAATATTGACAAATCCAATACAACTATATTTGAAAACACTAATCGGTTATAACTTTTGTTTTTTACATTTTTACAGTTTTATAGATATTATATATCCCTTAACCCTACCCCAACCTCAAACATAACCACATTTCAACAATATAAAAACATGTAACAAGAAGATTAATGTACAGTAGCAATCTTTTTTCTTTTTTTACAATATATAATTGTATACATATGTTACAGCCGCTAATCCAACAAATACTCCTAAACCTAACCATAACTATTTATTAAGAATATAAAACACATAACAGGCAGATAAATTTAATCACAATAATTTATTCAGAAACACTGCAAAATTCAGTACAAAAGTAGTCCAAAGGGTGATGCGCTGCATCCGATGTGCTACCTGACGGCATGCAATAGAACTGTGTGAGGTGGAAAGTACAATTTAAATGATTAATCACTGTAAATCTTCTCCTGATGCACTCCATAAAGCCGCTGTCATATCTTATTCAAACATATACATCGCAGAATACGGCATGTCGCAAATGGTTACGAGACACTTGAGAGCCAATGACCATTCGACATCACTGCCAAAACCGCTGGTCGTAATGCTTGAGGCGGCAATTTTAGAATTTTTCAAACGAAACCAACGCGGGTTGACGGTTACTACGGGCGCGACACCACTGGGGCGGATGGAGATGGAGATCGTTGAATAAAAGGCTTGAATTTGGGTCTTTTCTTCACAGAAAGCAGTCTGAAGATTTAGATTATAGCTAACAAATGTATGGATTCGTTTTATTATTGTTTTATTATGGGTTTTGTGGTTTATTTTGTTTTTTGGCATATTCTGAAAACTCCTTTTGTGTCCCATGGCAAACAAAAATAAAATGCTTAATAAATGAATAAATGATTACAGAGTTTTTATTAATTTTAACATTTTAAATTTTAGTGTTGGATAAAGTGATATACTCCTTTAAAACTTTGTATAGGGCAGCAGAATTCACACAGAACTGAATGAAACCATTAAAATGTCATATTATGATGGCATTGATAATAAATTAAATGTAATTAACTGATTAATTCTGTAAATGATTCAAAATGAATCAATTCAAACAGTACACATAAACATTTGTATGTTTCTATAGGTGTTAATATGTAAATGATGATGTTTGGATGCCCCCTCCCAACCCCTGGTTGCCAATGGTTGCTCGCATCAAGTCCAAGGCATTGCAGCTCGCTTGCAGAACAACCACTGGCTCTGCACCCCCCGTCTACACTTGGTACTTCAAATCTATGTGTCCTCCAGAAGCTTATGATCAGTGGGTGAGCGGCGCCTCGTGGTGCCAAGAGGCACAAAATCACTTTTCCAGACTTTCACTTTAACTGTTCCTCTGTGGTGAAACCACCTGCCAAACTCCACTGGAGCACCTAATTCTCTAGCCACCTTCAAGACACATATAAAGACACAACTCTTTCACGAGCACTTGACCCATCCCTACTAATGCAATAACTGTCTTCTTTCTTCTTCTTAAATATATAAATATATATATATATATATATATATATATATATATATATATATATATATATATATATATATATATTATTATTATTATTATTATTATTATTATTATTTCACTTGTGCCTCTCTGATCAAATTACACACATCAGCTTTAAAGAAAATGGAGTTAAAAAAAAAATATTTAAAAACAAGTAGCACATTCTGCTATGGGTGAAGCTTACCCATAAAACAAGAATAACTGGAAGTTTGGTTCTGTTAGTGTGGCCTAAAAAAGACATAAAATGTCCAACATTTGGAGAAAAAAAAATAGTCTGAGAAAAAAAAAAATAGGTTTCTCTGCCTGAAATTGAGACAGCAGGTAGAGTAAGACACTGAGCTGATGAGACGTGTGTCTAGCAGTTTGTCTCTCTGTACCTTCTTTCAGCCCCTTCATATCATTCTCACCAGAGTGATTTTACCACACAAATCTGAGAAGAGTTTGTCCTGGATACTGCAAGGAAAACGTGTAAGGGATGGCACACTGCACGTAAACCGAGTGAAGCCATTAAATTTAGTAGGATATGGCTGTGGTCAGAGCAAATGGCCTTCTGGTGATGAGATAAGGCCATTTGTTTCACTGCTTGATTTAATTTTCTTGACAGCAACAAGTCATTTATGGTATTCTACGATTTACAGTTGTGCTGTTGGAAAGTTTCTGAATATTTCTAGTAGCAATCTTACTAAAAAAGACAATATACGAATTGTGATACATGCAATGAACTTCAGTTTATTTCAGATTATGTTTCAGTAGTGATCACAAGGAATATAAAAAATCATTAAAATCTTTTTATACAGCACCTAGAAAAAAACATTGCAAACATTTCTCCTGGTGAGGTTGCACCTCAGTCTGCTTTATTGTGTTCCTAACATCAGCCCCATGTAAAGAGAGCAGCAACATCCATATTATCTCTGAAACAGAGTCAGAAAAGTGCTAGGCCCATTCAAAATCAAGAGCTAGTCCAAAATCATGCAGTTCATCAGACAGTCTACAACACTGTGTCAGGAAGTGAGGCTGACGCATCTTTTGTACTGGAAATCTCTTAGTCGACATCTGCCCTTCTTGTACAAATCCGTGAGACAAATAAAAGTGATGAGATAGTCTTTGCATTTGTGCAGGCAAAGCCATCTAAACCACTTGAGGAAATAGATGTATTCTTGCCAGACAGTTATTTGAATGTTGGATTTGACTAGAAAGGTAAATGATAGTGGCCTTTTGCAGAAGACTTTTATAGTGTATCAGTGGGTGAAGCTGAACACAAAATTTTAACCTGTTGATGTGCATCGTGTTTGAGCTGTAAAGTTGTTTAAATTGTCGTTTTTACAGTCATTTTAAGGTTTTAGGTTTTGTTGACATTTTGTTGGCAATGAAGTTGTAAAATTGGCTATAACTGTACACAGAAAAGGTTAGTAACTGATTTTATCACACTAAAATCATGTTAACACGCATATTGTTCATGTCTTGTCTATACTTTTAAATAGTGAGTATTTTAACATTTACGGATTGGCCCCATTCACTTGCATTGTAAGAGACTCACTGTAACCAAAAGTTTTGCTTTTTTGAAAGAAAAGGAGGGGCAAGTTCAAACAAAGTTTTGTGGTAATCAACATTATGCTACAAATGCTGTTGATTGAGCTTAACTTGTATTGAACCCGAAATATTTATTTAAGAGACATTTACTTTTTTGATAGAGACATCGCCTGTCAGTTCACTCAAGAATGCATGGATGAGCTGGACCAGCCTGAAAAATTGCGTGATTTCAAGCATACAGGAGCTGTACTTGTATCAGCAGAAAATAGCTGCATGGAAGTATTACAAATAAAGCTGCCGAGTGATCTGACTTGCCTTAAAGCAACTTTGATTAAAGGTGACCTCATTGTTTTTTATTTATGTTGCACTGGCCAATATGACAGTGGTCTTTATAGTGACACCTAGTGACATTGACCAAATTTTCTGTTACTGATGCTGTTGTACAAATGCCCTACTCACAGTCAGACATGATTCATTATTTCCGAAAGTGGGGAAAATGCATGATAGCTTCCGCTTTATCCGTTTTGTATAAACACATAACCTGGTGATAGAAGCCACACACTGATCTCAGAAAGGGTTTCGCAGACACAAAAAATCGAAGTACAAACTAAATTACAATAGTAGTGACAATAGCGTTTCACCTAGGCTATATTGTTGATGCTAAATGCCATTACTGTAAGCTGCCAAAATGATTACTGAATGACTTGATAAAGGTCACTGTTAACAGAATAAAGGCTGACAATCCTTATGTCTGAGACCTGCATTTACACCCAAGACTCAGAGGGAGGAGCTCCACCCACTCACCCTGTGTGATGTGAACACCCAGGCATGTGGGAGTGTTTATGACAGCACTAATTTGTGTCTCTGGAAGTGCAGCATGCACACACAATATCTCTAAAAGGAGATACAAATTTTGAAAGATGCTGTTTATAATGATATGCCTTGGAACAGAGAAAACCACACAAGTCACTCAGCCATAACTTAGAAATAGGAATAGACAAAAGCAAACAACTTCTTCAGGAGCTGATCAAATTGGCTGCTGCTTTGTTCACTATCCCGCTCACAGCAGCTGCGCTAAAGAAAATAATTTTCTGCACACATGCACAATTGCCAACTACATGATCCAGCACAAATTGCAAATTATTTTTAACCCTACTAGAGCGCAACAATAGCCACCCACTTTTTCAGTGGCACTGGTTCTGGAAGTATTTTTCCCATTCATTTTTTTACTTGGATATTTCAATCATTCTTCAATAAAGAGTTCTAAGCAATGAACCAAACCAGCTCAAGTATACCTGGTTTCAGCTTGCAGAACGGGGCAGGGCAACATATGGGGCGGGGCTACATGTGTCACTCCGCCCATAACTTACCCTCATTAAATAATCAGGATCAGATATGATCGTTTGTGTGTTTTATGAATTAGGCCCAATTGACTGAATTAAATTTGCCAAACGCATGACTACATTTGCTTGCCTGAAGCGTCGACTTCATTATTTTGTCAGAGGTCTTATGCAAAATGGCCAAGCCAATGAGAGTAAGTTATGCGCAGAGTGACACATATTTCCGCTCCATGTGTTGCCCCGCCCCATTCTGCAGGCTGTGGCCAGGTCCTTTTCAACCAACAAGCTATGAGATGAATCATTTGAGTTGAAGCAACAACAACAACAAAAAAAAAAGTGTTAGAAAATCTGATAAAACAAAAATACAAGGCTGTGTACTGTGACTGTGTAACATCTTTTATGAGGCAATCAACTACTCATCCCATGAAGCATTACAAATTACGTAATCAAATCAGAAATGCTGGTACAATATAAAACTAGTCAGTTTGCTGTGATTCACGCTTCCATGTTGACAGCAACTTCTCTGATTGGTGGATTTTGCTTCAGGATTGTGGGTAATGTAGTATTTCAATGGGAATTCCAAAATTAAACACAATGAAGTTGAAATGATACTGACTTTATACTGATGATACTAATACTGGCTTCTACAGGAGCATTACATTGCTTAAAGTAATAGTTAACCTAAAAATGAAAATTCTCTAATCATTTACTCACCCTCATGCCATCCCAGATAGACAGTTTGACTTTCTTTCTTCTGCCGAACACAAACGAAGATTTTTAGAAGAATATTTCAGCTCTGTAGGTCCTCACAATGCAAGAGAATGAGTGCCAAAAATGTAAAGCTCCAAAAGCACATAAAAGCAGCATAAAAGTATCCATAGGACTCCAGTGGTTAAATCCACATCTTTAGAAGCGATATGATAAGTGTGGGTGAGAAACAGATCGATATTTAAGTAATTTTTTACTATAAATCTCCACTTTCACTTTCACATTCTTATTCTTTTGTTTTTGGCAATTAGATTCTTCATGCATATCGCTATCTACTGGGCAGGAAGGACAATTTATAGTACAAAGGACTTAAATACAAAGTGGTGGTGGCGTAGTGGACTAAAGCACTGAACTGGTAAGCAGAATGTTGTTGGTTCAATTCCCACAGCCACCACCACTGTGTCCTTAAGCAAGGCACGTTGCTCCAGGGGGATTGTCTTTGTAATAAGGGCACTGTAAGTCACTTTGGATAAAAATGTCTGCCAAATGCATAAATGTAAAATATTGATCCATTTCTCACCCAGAACAACCTCTGAGCTCATGGTATAGGTCTGTGTTAAAAGGTTTATATGTTATCACTAAAAACATTATAGATCTTATAGACCACTTTTGGTCAATAAGAGTGGCTAAGGACTCTAAACAGCTACACACTACATAGCTGATGCAAGTATCTGTAGCAACATCCTCAGCAGCAACAGAAAAAAACAGACAAATGCTCATACCACTGACTTCAAAGACTTGACATATTCTTTAAATCTGACATAAAGACTTCAGAACACCCACATAAACACAGTTCATTATACATATAAAATTATTATTTAATGCAATGTTCAGTCAGAGAGTAAATCTAAAGATTTAGGCCAAATGCTCCAGAATTATTAATACAAGGCATGAATTCAAAAAATAATACATTCAGCGCTGAATATCCAACTAATTCATCTTAAATGTGATGTCTAAAGAAAATTCATTTGGCATACTGTATATGATATGCATATCTCAGGCTTTTTTTTTGTTTAAAGTGCTATACAACACATCAATCAGAATTCACAAATATGTCATATCAAAAACATCAGGTGACTAACACATTAAGGCAGCTGTCAGAACACATTTTGACATAAGCCATGCTTTCTGATTCTGTAAGCACATCTGGAGACTTCTCATATCAAGATTGAACTTTTAACTTCAAATGATAAATGAGTGTGAGCTATAGGGAATATCTCAATGACATTTGTACAGCACTTAATGTAAGGCACTTACAGTGTTTGGACACAAAGCCTGAGACAATATGGATTGTCATTTTGGTAAGCTCATAATGTAAATGTGTGACGTCACATGCAACCACCATCCGACTTATCCCCTTCCATAATATCTATTCTTCAATCAGACATATGGGGCCAACACTCTAAAATGCTTGTAAAATAAAGAAGGAAGGATTAAAAGGTTATGGAGAAATGCTCTTATAGCATTTTACCATATATGATTTCAAAAACAATGACAGCAGGTGTGTGAGAAGCTTAATGATATAGACAGAGCATACACAACCTTTGATTATTAATTTTGGGTTAATACTTTAAGGGTCACACTTAAATCTCTGTAAATGTGAAGTAGGTGGAAAGGTGACATTAATGCATTTTACAATTATTTTACAATTTTCTGTCCCAAGCACTAAAGATGCCGCCTTGTCCCGAATACCAGGGGTGAACCACACTGACATCTGGAGTGATGTAATATCAGCTTCCATTGCTAGACGAGATATAAAGAGCAATATCCAGCTCCCTGGATTGAGATGATCTTAGGTAGATTAATGCTCGAGGACACTGAAATGTTTGTTGTATAAAATCTCAGTTTATAAAACAATGTGTCACAGCAGTATATGAATGTAATCTGGCAGATGGCCCGTAGTCCAAGAGCTGTTCCATATTAATGGAAATATCACAAGGTTTAGAGTTCATGTGAATCAATGAGATTTCAGCGTGCACCTCATTCGGGTGTATTATAAACAGAGAGAGAGAGAGAGAGAGAAAGCAAAGGAGGACTGGGATTACAGGCAAGGATAGCTTAATCTGTAGGGTTTCCCCCCCGCCCTACCCAAAAAATGGGGCACGCCCCACAATTGTAGCATTCAAGGAAAGCGGACCAAGTAAGTACATGGCAAACAATATACGCTAGATCAGAGCTGGCCTATCAGCTTAGAGTGCCACAGATGCCCTGTGGACCTCTTCTGCAATGCTGAGCACGCTCAGTCGACTCGACTCGCTTCAGATCTCTGCTACGCCGTTCCTCCTCCACACATTCTCTCGTAACCACATCCAACCAGGGACTGATCCTGCTCGTCCGGATATTTTAGGGGCAGCTGATTGCCTGTAAGACAGAAGAAGAAGAGACAGAAAGAATCAGCACCTACTTAGTCTTCCCCAAGCATCCAGCCAGGCATCTTCAACATCTGCCACGGTTGCGTGCCCAGCTCTGAGCTCCTCTGTCGCATGCTAGCTTTCCTTCCAATCTGAGCTCCGCTGCTGCCGATCCTTGCATTCCACTGAAGAGCTGTCACAATTAGCTCTGCTTTCTTCTTTCTCATTGAACTCTGGGTGTCCTCCTCTTCCCCTCAGGCATCAACGATATTTCTGTGACTGTTAAAAAACAAAAAGAAAGATACTTCAGCCTCTCATTGGCAACTTTTGGACACTGACCAGAAGCGCCTTCCCCAGAGTTTGAGACGTGGTGAAGCTGGGGTTCCTTTGGCACTGAGTTACACCTGATCTTCCGGCATGCCTCACTCCATGCAGCAGAAACACGGTGAGAATTTTCTCTCTTTTTTTACTTTCTGTCTTACCCCCTTTCTGTGACCTCACAGTCCCAACAGTGTTGCTTTTCATTTTCTGCTGTGGTTGCAGCTAAGCGGTCTAAAGGAAATAATAAATAGAAAACGCATTAATTGGGAAGAACACAAAAGAGCAAAAGTGATCGCAGGAAAGCAATTTCCTCATTTGACACAAGTGATGTCAAACAGAAATGAAACAAAACTCTGTCAAGACAAACACTGAAACACTGAGAGAGGTTCAAAAGCGCACTTCTACTGTAAATTAGTAGCCAATGTCCTGTGAGTGTTTGAATCAACTTGAATCTTCATGTTAACAGTGATAAAAGATTCTTATACTTTGAATGTTGTGTTTCATAACCCCTACACTGTAAACATGTTTTGTCAGGTAACCTACAAAATGGGCTTTATGGGGTAACTACTAAATTAACTGGTTTTATTCAAGTAAAAAAATTGCTAAAACAACCTGGCAAATTAGGTTACATCAATGAAAGTAAATTTTGAGGGTAACAATTGCAGGTTACAACTTTTTTCAAGGTATTAATACACTTCTATTGATCAATCTGACTGTAGTCAATCTAAACTACTGTATAGTCAGGGATGGTATTGCCAGATGCCTGTTCACAAATTAGTAAATATCAGTTACAACCACCTGCTCCCTCAAATGTCCCGATTGTGAGTTTAACTTCAATCACTCCTACAGAAAACTACCTGAAATATATAAACACTTGGGTGAATTCACAGAAATGCTAGAACTACATGTAGCTTGCCCCATTGCTCAAGATAAAATACATTTTTAATTAGCTAAGAATGTTAAGCATGTGAGCAAAAATGAGCGCAAATGGCACCAGAGAGGAGAGAGAAGTAGAGAACTGAAGAAAGTGCCTGAAGCTGTTTAGACTCAGCATTCTCTTTAAATCTCAGATTGAGTGTTTTCTTTTCTTGGCATTTGCTCGTGCAGTCTAAACAGTAAATGCTCTCAGTCATCAAACTCATATCCACTTATTTATTCATGCTGATGTAATAAAAAAGTATTTGACATCATTTTAAAAAGGGGCTCCCTTTGCTTACACATCTTCCACCAACTGTGCTTCATTACAAGTTGGCTTATGCAAATCTGGAAATGATGCTTACTGGGATAAACTAATGAATAAAAATGTATTTAACTGGGTGTCTATGAACTCACATTGAGAGATAATGTAATAAATATTTGAGAAATGAAAACAACATGATTTGCCATTGCAATGATAAAAGCTAATGGAACAGGAGTGGGAATGTCTCAAGTTCCAGCAACATGACAATGAAGACACAAGTAAGTGTGGGAGGAGGGACAAATTCTATTTTAGTTGTTGAACAATTATTTGAGCTCCGAAGTACAGATTTTCTGTACATGCAGAGATGTATGCAGAAGCTTTGTTTATTTGTAAATGACATTGAAGGTGATCATTCTAGCAGCAGTAATCAAATAAATCAAAGCGAGATAACCATGTGCACACATTACAACAACATCACACCATTCCATAATTTTAATTTATACTAATTTATAGAATGTGTTGCATAATTAATTATTATGCAAGTGCTTTGCATCACAAATACAGTATAAGGCTAAAACTGTTTTACATTTAAACATAGTTGGGTCAGTGTATTCATGCATACACAAAAAACAAGCATGTAATATTTCCAATTTATTTATACATTTGAATGCACATAAAGATAAAAAAGCCATAAAGCTATCAGTCTTGCTCTCTGGTGCAGCATGTAAAAACTATTTGTATTGTAGAGATACATGAATGTATACCAGTGCTGGAGATGCACTTGCTGATATACAGTATGTTTTTATGCGAGCACAGCCATGAGCTACAAAGATCTCCTCTAATTCTTTAGAGTGGGACAGTCACGAAGCTGATTAAGAGTCATGAAGGAGATTTGTTAAAGCTCATTTTCCACTCATGTGCTCACATCAGGAAAAGCTGTTCCAACATACACTGCACTGTCTTGCCTCATTCATAAAGACCTCAGTGCACTCTGGTCTGCTTACTTTAGATGGTAGGGTTTAACCCCTCTGAATTCTTTCATTTCCGATTATTTAGCAGACAGAGTGATAAGTTGCAGAAAACAAGGCATGTACAAGCAGCTCCTTGGGGGACAAACAGCTCTCATTTATCACTGATTTGTGTTTGCAGTGTTGGTTATTACTGTTTTGTCTCTCTCTGGCTTGCTTGACTAAGCTTTAATGGTAATATCATGGCAAGGTTCCCCAAAAAATACAGGGCAAATCACAAATGACTCATTTCAGCCTTGGTTAAGCCTACATACATGTCTTTATTTCTGTCTCTGTGTACAGATAAGCTCTTCGCATCTCTCTTGAGGTCAGAGGCAGACTAATTTACATTTATTCATTTGGCAGACACTTTTATCCAAAGTGACATACAGTGCATTATACATGGAAAAGTTTATACAGGTAACCTAAAATTAATGTCAGAAATATGATTTAATAAAACTGACTCAACCTGACTGCATTCGGTTACACCAACAAAAATCATTTTAAGGGTTAAAAATTGCAGGTTACACTTATTACAGTGTATATGTGTTATATCTGGGAATCAAATCTATGACCTTAGAATTGGTACACAGCAAACAGAGAACGTTCCCTTAATGTTAGTTTATGGTTCCCATTTGGTTATTTTTTGGAAATCAATTCCTAATGTTCTAGGATGTTCTTTTTAGGTTTTATTTTTTTATAACCATACACTAACATTCCAAGAATTTTACATGGAGGTTTTCATGCTACAACCTAATAAGAACTTATTCAGAATATTAGCTAATGGTTATTTTAGTCTTCATGGTAACACTTTACAATAAGGTTCCATTTGTTAACATTAGTTAACAACATTAGTTAACATGAACTAACAATGAACAATACTTTCACAGCATTTAATGTTAATTTCATCATACTAGTACATTTTTGAAATCAAAAGTTGTGTTTGTTAACATTAGTTAATGTATTATGAACTAACAATGAACAATTGTATTTTATTAACTAACATTAACAAAGATGAATAAATGCTGTAAACAATATATTGTTTATTGTTTGTTCATGGTGCTTAATGCATTAATTAATGTTAATGAATGGAGCCTTATTGTAAAGTGTTACTGGTTTTATTAAAAAACATTTTGTCAACATTTCATTATTTTTCAAAATCATTGTTTTTTTGGGGAACCAATTCCTAATGTTCCAGGAAACTTTTGTTTAGGTTTTATTTTTTATAAGATAACGTTCTCAGATCGTTGCATGGAGGTTTTTGTGTAACAAACTAATAAGAATGGACAAAACACTAGCTAATGGTTATGTTAAGCTTTAATTTTTCATTATTTTTCATCATCATTTAAATATTTTTCATTATGCACTCACTGAGCACTCTATTAGGAATACTATGGTTCAAATAAGTGCCCGATATGGTCTTCTGCTTTTGCAGCCCATCTGTCTCAAGGTTCGATGTGTTGTGCATTCTGAGATGCTATTCTGCTCACTACAATTGTACAGAGTGTTTATCTGAGTTACCATAGCCTTTCTGCCAGTCTGGCCATTCTCTCATTAACAAGGCATTTCCATCCACAGAATTCCACGGTTATAATCACTGAGATTTTTCCCCATTCTGATAGTTGATGTCAACATCAACCGAAGCTCCTGACTTTATGATTTTATGCATTGCACTGCTGCCTGCAGTTGACTGGCTGATTAGATAATCACATGAATAAGTGTACAGGTGTTCCTAATAAAGCGCTCAGTGAGTGCATTTCATAAACTCAAAGTTTTTGTCAGACAACAGCTGTCCAGTACAGCATTTCATTAAATGTAGAAATAAAGATCACAGTGTATAGGATTTAAAGCCAAAATGCATTATAATGATCAGATGAATGATATAAAGCCTCTCGCAGCTGAAAATGTTAAACCAGGGTTCAGTGTAGTGTGAAAAGCATTTATGAACCATATAGAGCTATGATCTAGTTCAACTACAGGAAAATTTAAGGAGTAGCGCATTCCTGGCTAATTTGACTGATTTGCATTGATACCCTCATAATTCATGACCGACTCAACATGCCACAGCTACCAACACCACAATTCCAGTAATGACCATGGGCTCTCACCATAGCAATGAGCACGCAAAAAGAGTGCAGCTCCACTGAAGTGATGCTGACTCAAGCTGATCTGTTTGCTGTAAACATTAGTAGGGCCTAGTTTAACGGAGTTGAAGTCAGAGCCAGCGCAGTGAGTGTTGATGGGTAGCTGGTTCCATACGCAATCTTAAAGTTGGCAGAGCAAAATACATATGCCGATGCCATCTGGACCTCCAGTAGCTGTACTAAAGTGGAAGAAGAAGTCTAGAGGGTTAATTAAACTTTTCACCCTTACTTAACTCTGTCCAGATCATTAACCAGAGTAGATTTTCATAAACTCTTCTTCATATATGCAGATAACCTTTATTAACATGAAATGAGGGCAGTGCACTCATTTTTAATGCAGGGAGGATGGATAATTAAATGAATTATGGAAAACTAAACACCTTCTCCACCATCTGTAAATAGCATAGAAAAACAGTACTACACTTTAAAAACATACAAGCTTCTCCATCAACATGTCAAAAATCAAAGTTCTTCATAAGGATGGAAAATGTATTAACAGAAAACTGGTATTACAACTTGTTCTAACAAACATGAGAAAGTTACCTGGCAACTGACAATGCCTGCACTCTGTTCCATATTTAAAACTCTGATCATGTATTCTTAGTAAAGTTATACCATTGCTAAAATAATAATAACCTGCAAATCAACACTGGGCAAATGATTTTAACAGTTCAAGTAGTTTTATACCCTGCATGTAGTGGCTAAAACAAAGTTTGGTTTTTCCAATAACCTTGGTTCCCATTTCCTTTTTTGTTTTACCACTTGAGAAACACTAGTGCTTAGATCAATCTGACTCTTGCTTCCACTAAAACATGTCCAATGCTGATGTGAATAAAATGGTTGTACATTTATATAAAATAAACAAAAAATGAAAAAATGAAAAAGAATCTTTCATTCTTTAAAGCTTAGGGGCTTAGTTAGGCAAAAACACTGCATGCCGTGCAATGGACGGTTACTGATAGTGTGCTCTGTCACCTGCATTTTCACCTGCCTCGGGTGCGCACCTCACTTATCAGCTTCATTGAAAAAGTAATCACATTACTAATTACTTTAAGTTACTTTCTAAAACACTTTTCTGCTCAACAAATTCAAAATGTCTATATTTCTTTATTGTTCAATGTTACACACAAATCATACACTCAGCACCTCCATTTCTCCTTCACAATGACTTGTTATGGCCAGAATTCATGTATTCTACATAAATAATATATTAGAAATAAGCATAACCCTATTAATGTACTTACAAGTAATTAAATTCATTGAAAGTCAGTAACTGTAATCTGATTACAATAATTTAAAATGTAATACATTACACTACTTTTGACTAAAAAAGTAATTAGATTACAGTAACTAATTACTTTATACCCAACACTGCACACTGACCCCTTATAGTATTATATATAAGACAACTATTAACACAATTGTTATTTACAGAAAAGGGGCCATTAAAGAAATTATTTGATAAATGTAATGGAGAATACATTACATTTTCTTCTTATTGCTCTCTTAGATCCTTCCCGATTAATCTTTACCTTCCAGAATCAGACACAAATTTAACTGACGCAACGATGCAAGAAAATGTATCCATAGATTTGCCGATTGAGCACACAAATGGAATACATTTAAAAAATATATTTTTTTTAGGTAATTTGAAACCCACTCAACAACAAGCTGCAAATCCTACCCCAAAATCCCATGTAAATTAATATGTTATTAAAATTCTGGAAATACATGTTTATCTACCTCTTGGGTTTTTAGAATTGGTCAGAGTTGGAGATCATCCAAATAAAATCAGGTTTAAGAGGAGGCAATTTCTGGGACTTGCTTTCATCTGGGCCAAAAGCCCCTGCATCCATGTTATCATGGATTACACTCCATTTGCTCTCTCTGATGGATAGAGGGAGAGGGCCAAAAATAGGCAGCACAGAACCACACCCCTCCACAGGCCTAATGGATATTCCACTAAGGCATTTCTGCTGGATTTGATTTCCTGATATCCTGACTTTTCTGATATAAGAAGTGTTTGGGCAAACCAAACCATACTGACTTCACATTTACCAGCAATCAGCCCTTAAAAAGCTGCCTTAAACACTGATACAAAATAAATAGATTTGGCACATTTAAAGGGATAGTACACCAAAAATGTCTCACCATTTACTCACTTTCATGCCATCCCAGATGTGTGTGACTTTCTTTCTACTGCTGAACACAAACAAATATTTTTAGAAGAATATCCCAGCTCTGTAGGTCCATACAATGCAACTGAATGGTGACCAGACCGTCAAGCTCCAAAAATCACATAAAGGCAGCATAAAAGTAATCCATACGACTCCAGTGGTTTAATATATGTCTTCTGAGGCGATGCAATCACTTTGGGTGAGAAATTGATCAATATTTCAGTCCTTTTTTTGCAATAAATCTCCACTTTCAATTTCACTTTCAGAATGTGAAAGTGGAGATTTATAGTAAAAAGGACTTAAATATTGATCCGTTTCTCACCCACACATATCATATCACTTCTGAATACATGGATTTAACCACTAGAGTCATATGAATTACTTTTTTGCTGCCTTTCTGTGATTTTTGGAGCTTGAAAGGTCTGGTCACCATTCACTTGCATTGTATGGACCTACAGAGCTCAGATATTCTTCTAAAGGTCTTCGTTTGTGTTCTGCAGAAGAAAAAAAGTCATTCACATTTGGGATGGAATGAGGGTGAGTAAAGGATGAGAGCATTTTCATTTTGGGTGAGCTATCTCTTTAAAGGCAGGTGATGGCAGAAGCCTAAAAAAGAACTAGTGCATCTGTGTGGATCTAATGTGCTATTTTTCTATGATACAGATACATGTTTGTTTAAGCTTAAGATAAATTGCATATCCAGTAAAAACGAGCATCTAACATGTTTCAAAATTAATTTGTCTCACCTTGCATAAAACGAACACTGCATTTAGGAGTGGCACTCTCTTATTGAGAAAGCAATGCAGACAATAGGGATTTAAGTTCCTTTCTAAACCTGTATATACAATACAATTTTTAATTTAATTTGCTCAATAACGGGACACATAAATAACATATTTACAGTGTGTAGATGTCTGTTAATTCTAAAATTGTCAGCCAGGGGTGGACTGGGAAGAAAATTCAGGGGGGGTGGGGGCTTTTTGTAGAGGCCTTTATTTAATCTGTGTCGTATATACTGTGCATACAGTATATAATAAAGGGATAGTTTACCCAAAGACGAAAATACTGTAATCTTTTATTTATTCTAAACCTTCATGACTTTCTTCCCTGGAATACAAAAGAAGATATTAGGCAGTAGGTTAATCTCAGTCACTATTCACTTTCATTGCATCTTTTTTCTATATGACGTTCATATTTATGTTGATAGTTATGATTGTTTTACTACAAATTTGAGACTAAACTAAAACTACTTATCAGCTAACATAGCATACTGATACATACATACAGCTACATATTACCGAACTATACCAGACAGTTTACTGTTGCACTGTTATGTTGCACTATTGTATGTTTTGTATGTCATATGTTGTACTACGATCAAGAAACCAGCGCATTTGCTTAAATTTATCCTGTATACCTGACTTTTATGTGTCAGTTGCAAGGTAGCTTGCAATTCGTCAGCATTAGCAGGCCTGCCGGCAGGCCTTCCCCACCTTCTGCGACCTGGGAGGGAGACACGGGGAGGGAAAAACAAAACAACAAAAAGAGGAGAGGGAAAGGCCAATGCAGAGCGACAGTGAGAGGGAGAGAGGGAGGAGAGAGAGGAAAAACTTACTCGCCTGTTCCCAGACACGCCATCGCTTGGTCCTTGATCACTCCTCTACCCTCTGGCGGACAACAGCCGCTCCTCCCCGGGCGGACCGGAGCCAGTCCTCCGACCCCTGGTGGACGGAACGCCCCTCCGCATTTTGCCAGCTTCACCGCTCCAGGTGGTCGGCAGTTAGCCCTTCCTCCCCTCGTAGATGGCGGCCATTCTTCCTACCCTGCCACGTTTTGCCGGCTGGTAGGGAACACCTCCGCCCCTGGCAGCGGCCCCACCGCTCCAGGAGGCCGGCAGTGAGCTCTCCTCCCCTCGCGGATGGCGGCCGTTCCTCCGCGTCCAAGCGGCCGGTATCAACTCCTCCGTCCCCCGGCGGATGGCCGCAGCTGCTCCTTTGGGGTGGATGGTAGTGGCGAGGACTCTACAACGGCGCATCCCTCCTCCTTCCCAGGTTTCAGCACCAATGTAACAGGGTTCAATGGAAAAGAGGAGGCGGGAACCGGACGAAGCATCAAAGTAATGTTTTAATAAACTTAAACATACACACATACAGGGCAGCTGCCTGTAGCTCTCTCTCTCTCCCAAACTGCCACATCTTGTTGCATTTATCCCCTCGGCTGATTAGCCCGATTGGGGTCGGGCGTGCGTAGTCACGGCCCAGCCCCGCCCTCCTCCTTGTCGCAACTACTTATTTATAATAATAAATATAAATTAATATAAAGGTTGATTTCCTTGCAGTGATTTGGTCACGATGAAGAGAGTTGAGAGAAAGGTTTGATCCGGGTAAAGTTAACCATGGTTTTACTATAGTAATATTGTAGTTGCAATGTTTTTTTGGCAGAAGACATAGTTTTAATGCAATTAACAATGGTGTAACTACAGTAATATGGTGTAAAGTATATAATTGTATATAGTAGTATTGTCACGTTTATGTGTTTTGTTCTTGTTTTCATGTCTTTTATTTTTAAGTTTAGTTCCTGTTCTTGTTCAGGTCATGTGGTTTCATGTCATGTGATTTCCTGTTTCCTCATGTGTTCCTGGTCATGTGATATCCTGTTCCCCTCCATGTTCATGTGTCTTGTTTTCATTGGTTCATTGTCTTGTTATCTCATTATCAGTCTTGCTATGTCATTGGTTCATGGTTCATTGTCTTATTATTAGTTCAGTCTTGTGATTGGTTGTCTTGTTTACTTGTTACCCATGTCTGTGTATTTAAGCCCTCATATTTGTCATTGTCTCTTGTCAGGTATTGTTAATGTAACGTTGGTGTAACGTCGTTTCATGTCAAGTCAAGTCAAGTCATGTCAAGTCAAGTTAAGTCAAGTCAGGTCAAGTCAAATTTCATCAAGTCTAGACAAGTTCATGGTTATGTTTTGTTCACGTTTGGATTTATTGTTTTTTTGGATTTTACGGTTGTATTAAACTGCACTTCTTCACATCATCTCGTCTTCGTCTGCCTGTCAATGTTACTGCCAATCATCGTTACAGAATACCTGACTGCAAAATGAACCTAGCAGTTCAGCTTCTCCGTTTACATCAGGGGAATCGTCCCCTGGAGGAATATGTAGAGGACTTCTGCGCTCTGGCCTGCAGGGTTGACTTGAATGAGATTGCCCTCAAGGAACTGATTCCGTTTTGGGCTGAATGAGCCGGTCTCCTCCCTGATGCCTGACGGTTGGAGTACCTACAGCCTGACTCAGTATATCGACCTTGCCCTACTGATAAGTGGTTCACCATTCACTGTGGGGGAGGTGGATAACGAGCCAGAGTCCCACGTCACGACCACCGAGCCAGCGTCCCACGTCACGGTCGATGAGCCAGGGTCCCACGTCATGGTCGCCGAGCCAGGGTCCCACATCATGGTCACTGAGCCAGGGTCCCACGTCATGTCCGCCAAGCCAGGGTCCCATGTCATGTCCGCCAAGCTTGCGCAACCTTCTTCCCCGGATCCTGAGTATGCTCCATGCCATGTCACAGCCACGCCTCGGCCTGCTCCATGCCATGTCACAACCACGCCTGAGTCTGCTCCATACCATGTCACAGCCATGCCTGAGTATGCTCCATGCCATGTCACAGCCACGCCTGAGTCTGTTCCATGCCATGTCACGCTTCTGCCTGCTCCATGCCATGTCACACCTCGGCCTGCTCCATGCCATGTCACAGCCATGCCTGAGTCTGCTCCATGCCATGTGATAGCCACACCTGAGTCTGCTCCATGCCATGTCACAGCCATGCCTCAACCTGCTCCATGCCATGTCACAGCCACGCCTGAGTCTGTTCCATGCCATGTCACGCTTCTGCCTGCTCCATGCCATGTCACAGCCATGCCTGGGTCTGCTCCATGCCATGTCACAGCCATGCCTGAGTCTGCTCCATGCCATGTGATAGCCACACCTGAGTCTGCTCCATGCCATGTCACAGCCACACCTCAACCTGCTCCATGCCATGTCACAGCCACGCCTGAGTCTGCTCCATGCCATGTCACAGCCACACCTGGGTCTGCTCCATGCCATGTCACAGCCATGCCTGGTTCTGCTCCATGCCATTTCACAGCCACGCCTGGGACTGCTACATGCCATGTCACAGCCACGCCTGGGTCTGCTCCATGCCATGTCACAGCCACGCCTGAGTCTGCTCCATGCCATGTCACAGCAACGCCTCAGCCTGCTCCATGCCATGTCACAGCAACTCTTCAGCCTGCTCCATGCCATGTCACAGCAACGCCTCAGCCTGCTCTATGCCATGTCACAGCAACGCCTCAGCCTGCTCCATGCCTTGTCAGCAACGCCTGGGTCTGCTCCATTGCATGTCACAGCCACGCCTGAGTCTGCTCCATGCCATATCACAGCAATGCCTCAGCCTGCTCCATGCCATGTCACAGCAATGCCTCAGCCTGCTCCATGCCATGTCACAGCAATGACTCGGCCTGCTCCATGCCATGTTACAGCAACACCTTGGCCTGCTCCATGCCATGTCACAGCAACGCCTCGGCCTGCTCCATGCCTTGTCACAGCAACGCCTGGGTCTACTCTATGCCATGTCACAGCCATGCCTGGGGGGTGCTCCATGCCATGTCACAGCCACGCCTGGGTCTGCTCCATGCCATGTCACAGCCACGCCTGGGTCTGCTCCATGCCATGTCACAGCCACGCCTGGGTCTGCTCCATGCCATGTCACAGCAACGACTCGGCCTGCTCCATGCCATGTCACAGCAACGCCTCGGCCTGATCCATGCCATGTCACAGCAACGCCTCGGCCTGCTCCATGCCATGTCACAGCAACGCCTCGGCCTGCTCCATGCCTTGTCACAGCAACGCCTGGGTCTGCTCCATGCCATGTCACAGCAACGCCTGGGTCTGCTCCATGCCATGTCACAGCCACGCCTGGATCTGCTCCATGCCATGTCACAGCCACATCTGGGTCTGCTCCATGCCATGTCACAGCAACGACTCGGCCTGCTCCATGCCATGTCACAGCAATGCCTCGGCCTGCTCCATGCCATGTCACAGCAACACCTCAGCCTGCTACATGACATGTCACAGCAACGCCTCGGCCTGCTCCATGCCATGTCACAGCAACACCTCGGCCTGCTACATGCCTTGTCACAGCCACGCCTGGGTCTGCTCCATGCCATGTCACAGCCACACCTGAGTCTGCTCCATGCCATGTCACAGCCACGCCTCAGCCTGCGCCATGCCATGTCACAGCAATGCCTCAGCCTGCTCCATGCCATGTCACAGCAACTCCTCAGCCTGCTCCATGCCAATCTCACAGCAACGCCTGAGCCCGTCACAATAACGCCTCAGTCTGCTTCACGCCATGTCACAGCTGAACCTCAGTCTGCTCCATGCCATGTCTCAGCCAAGCCCCAGACTGCTCCATGCCATGTCACAAGCAAGCCTTTGTTCCATGGTCCAGGCCTGCCTCCGTTCCAAGGTCCAGGCCCGCCTCCTCTCTATGAAACAGTGCTCACGCCTGCCACGGCCAACGAGTCACCATCCACACCTACCATGGCCAGGTCAGGATCCTGCCGTACCATGTTACCACGTCATGCCATGTAGCCACGTCAAGTCACCACGGCCACCAACACCGCCCCCCCCCCCCCACACACACACACACACACACCCCACCACCAGCTCCCTCACAGTGAACTTTGTGTTTATGTTTTGGGGCAGCTGGTGGGGATATGTCACGTTTATGTGTTTTGTTCTTGTTTTCATGTCTTTTATTTTTAAGTATAGTTCCTGTTCCTGTTCAGGTCATGTGGTTTCATGTCTTGTGATTTCCTGTTTCCTCATGTGTTCCTGGTAATGTGATATTCTGTTCCCCTCCATGTTCATGTGTCTTGTTTTCATTGGTTCATTGTCTTATCTCATTATCAGTTTTGTTATGTCATTGGTTCATGGTTCATTGTCTTATTATTAGTTCAGTCTTGTGATTGGTTGTCTTGTTTACTTGTTACCCATGTCTGTGTATTTAAGCCCTCATGTTTGCAATTGTCTCTTGTCAGGTATTGTTAATGTAACATTGTTGGTGTAAAATCTTTTCATGTCAAGTCAAGTTTCATCAAGTCTAGTCAAGTTCATGTTTATGTTTTGTTCATGTTTGGATTTACTGTTTTTTGGATTTTACGTTTGTATTAAACTGCACTTGGGTTCTTCACATCGTCTCGTCTTCGTCTGCCTGTCATTGTTACTGCCAGCCATCGTTACAAGTATATAGTATATAATATAGTAACCATGTTAATACATTTTTTGTAAGGGAAGGTTAGGGCTAGGTTAAGAGCTAGGGGTTGGTGTAGGTCTGTGGGGTTCTAAATAAGCACAATACACATTATGCACTGAGAGTATTTAATTAGGGGTGCAAATAGTATCTGCCACTATTTGCAAAGAATATGCTTTTTGTTGCTATTTACACTTAGTGCAAATAGACTCTGCCTTTTTATATTTGATGATCTTCAATGTTAGTAATTGGTGACTGAGGCTGACGTTCTGCCTAATATTATCTTTTGTACAATTTAAGGCAAGGTGTAGAGTGAAAGAAATAGTACACATTATAATGAATGGATTTAATAATCACCTGAAGATTAAGGTTAATAAATCTTGAGGAGTGAGTACATAACCTTAATACCACTCATCATGTAAGCCTTCAAAAAATGCGTACTATAATTTTGCATGCCTTAAATGTGAATTTGTTGAATCGAATTGCAGTTTTAGCCTAAGTTCTAAGTTCTCAGGATATAGAGTTAATTTGTCTAAATCCGAAGCTTTGGCTCTGACAGAGTACTGCCCGGTAACGGCTTTTTAGCCGGGCGCCTTCCAGTGGCCCAAACAGGGCATTAAGTATTTGGGTATTTTATTCCCAGCAAATTTGAGTGATTTAGTTAGAGTTAATTTTGACCCTTTAATAAAAAGGTTTTCGAGCGATGTGGGCGGGTGGGCTTCATTACATTTATCTATGATTGGGAAGGTTAATGTTTTTAAAGTGAATTGTATTCCAAAATTTAACTACCTGCTACAGCATCTCCCTATAGATGTCCCCCTTTCTTATTTCAAGCAATTTGATAGCATAGCAAAGTCCTTCATTTGGAATGGTAAATGTCCCAGATTACATTTCAGTAAGTTGCACAGGCCGATTGATAAAGGTGGGCCAGGCCTACCCAAGATTTTGTTTTATTATTATGCATTCGGTCTCAGACATTTGGCTCATTTGTCACTTCCACCTGAGAGAGCCCCTCCCTGGTTTTATATTGAACAGGAATTTCTTGCCCCTATTTCGCCATTCCAAAGCCTTTCTATCAAACTAACCGGAGAAGTTAAGTTAAACCCCTTTATCTCGCATTTGCACTCGGTATGGGCAAAAGCGTCCAGAGTGTTTAATTCAGACAGTTATTTAAATGTAGCCTTGAGCATATGGCTGAACCCAAAATTATGTATTAATAAGTCCCCTTTCTGCTGGACAGAGTGGATTGAGAGGGAGGTTAATATGCTCGGTGACCTATATGAGAGTGGAGTGTTGAGATCCTTTGAAAATATGGTTCAACATTTTGGGATTCCCAGGTCTCAGTTCTTTAGGTATTTACAGCTGCGCCACCTGCTCTGTACTATTTTTGGGAGTAGCATACACCCTCCTAAAGCGGCAGATACACTGGGAGTGGTGATTACTGCTTTTGGGAAAAGGTAACGAGGCATCAGTGTATTACTCCCTGCTAATTCAGAGTCTGGGGGACAGAGCTTCGGCTTCTCTCAAGAGATTGCGGGAGAAAGATCTAAACTTGGTACTGGAGGAGGGAGTGTGGGCTAGGATTCTAAAAAAACGTCAAGTCTACATCTAGAGATGCAAGGGTGCGACTTATGCAATTTAAGATTTTACATTGTTTCTATTGGACCCCCTCTAGATTGTACAGGCTTGGTCTGAAAGACACACCCACCTGCTGCCAATCAGAAGATGGTGACACAACCCATGTTTTTTGGTGGTGTGTTAAGATCCAAGAATTTTGGTTGAGGGTTCAGAGTTTTATGTGTTACGTATTGGGCACTCAAGTTTCATTTTGCCCCAGACTCTGTATTTTAGGCGATGAGGCGGTCATTAATAAGGTGATAAATATATAAAAAATTGAGTCCAAGCCAGTGTTATGATTGGCAGACAGATTGTTCTTAGGGGATGGAAGTCGGCTGGAGTGCCCTCATTTCAAGATTGGTGCACAGAGATGGGGAGGATGGCAGCATTCAAGGAAATGTCATGTAGAAGGCTAGGCAAGTTAGATTAATTTAATAAAAAATGGGGCAGCTACTTGGCCTTCTTGGAGGGCTCTCAGGGAGGGGCAGTGGAGAGAGAAGTGTAGTTTTAAATGTGTGTGATTATTTATTTTATTTTTTATTTTTTTTAATTTGTGTGTGTGTATGTGTGTATATATACAGTATATATATATATATATATATATATATATATATATATATATATATATATATATATATATATATTCAAGTGTGACCACAGGGATATTTGTTGAAGGCCAGGGTGGGGTTGGGGATTGGGAGGGGGGAAAGGGAATAATGGGGGTTAATTGTTGATTCTGTGAATATATGTTTTGCTTTCCTTTGTCAATTGTATGAATCAATAAAAACTGTTAATCAGAAGAAAAAAAACAGAGATCTGTTCTACACTTTCTCTATTATACAATCCACCAGGTGGAGCAGGGCTCAGAAAACAACATCAGCTCGAGGGAAAACACAGAAAAATTCCACAACACTGAATTCTTCCACTCTCATTCTTGTGCTCTCCTTTTTCATTTTGGCCACTCATCACATTTTGGGGCTCTATCTTGCTTTTAGGCTGCCATAGACTTTAATTTGTCCAAAACTAGATGCACCCTGGCCCTATTTAGACACTTGTTTGTGCCAGTGTTTTCCAAAAGAATCGAATATAGAGCCAGTAAAAGGCTAGGTCAGAATGTTGACTATTGAGTGTCTAACCAAAGTTTTGTAATGGGAAAAGAAAATACAATGAGAACTATCAAACATTTCTGAAGGATCCAACAAAGTGTTTTAGACAAAACTTTCATGGCAATAAAATTATTTTGGTGTGTATAGGTGAAGCAGATGACTAAACCCCTTTCCTGAAGAAGAATATGTTTAGATTGGCTGAAGCCACAACATTTGCACTTTCATAAATGCACAAACATCCTGTGCTATAACACATTATATTCATCACACGCAAAAACTACTCTTGCCAGCACACTATGGGAAAAAATTTCCACGAGTTTTGGCAGGCTTGCCTCATAAACTAAAACTCAAACTGTATTACGCTTCCAAGGTGTGATGCAATGTGTTTCCTTCCACTGTCACTGAGTCACTAAAGATTTTTCCCAAAGTGACTGTGCTGATCTCCATGAGGACTGATGCTGGGAGTGGTAGAGCAGCTGCACTTATGGATGCATTTGGTCATTTAAAAAGGCAAATATCATGTTACCACGTCATGCCATGTAGCCACGTCAAGTCACCACGGCCGCCAACACCGCACCCCACCCCCACCCCCACCAGCTCCCTCACAGTGAACTTTGTGTTTATGTTTTGGTGCGTCGGGAGCCGCCCCTAGTTGGGGGGGATATGTCACATTTATGTGTTTTGTTCTTGTTTTCATGTCTTTTATTTTTAAGTTTAGTTCCTGTTCTTGTTCAGGTCATGTGATTTCCTGTTTCCTCATGTGTTCCTGGTCATGTGATATCCTGTTCCCATCCATGTTCATGTGTCTTGTTTTCATTGGTTCATTGTCTTGTTATCTCATTATCAGTCTTGTTATGTCATTGGTTCATGGTTCATTGTCTTATTATTAGTTCAGTCTTGTGATTGGTTGTCTTGTTTACTTGTTACCCATGTCTGTGTTTTTAAGCCCTCATGTTTGCCATTGTCTCTTGTCAGGTATTGTTAATGTAACATTGTTGGTGTAACATAGTTTCATGTCATGTCAAGTCATGTCATGTCAAGTCAAGTTTCATCAAGTCTAGTTAAGTTCATGTTTATGTTTTGTTCATGTTTGGATTTACTGTTTTTTGGATTTTACGTTTGTATTAAACTGCACTTGGGTTCTTCACATCATCTCGTCTTTGTCTGCCTGTCATTGTTACTGCCAGCCATCGTTACAAGTATATAGTATATAGCATATAATATAGTATATAATATAGTAACCATGCTAATACATTTTTTGTAAGGGAAGGTTAGGGCTAGATTAAGATCTAGGGGTTGGTGTAGGTCTGTGGGGTTCTAAATAAACACAATACATATTATGCAGTAATAGTATTTAATTAGGGGTGCAAATAGTATCTGCCACTATTTGCAAAGAAGATGCTTTTTGTTGCTATTTACACTTAGTGCAAATAGACTCTGCCTTTTTATATTTGATGATCTTCAATGTTAGTAATTGGTGACTGAGGCTGACGTTCTGCCTAATATTATCTTTTGTACAATTTAAGGCAAGGTGTAGAGTGAAAGAAATAGTACACATTATAATGAATGGATTTAATAATCACCTGAAGATTAAGGTTAATAAATCTTGAGGAGTGAGTACATAACCTTAATACCACTCATCACGCCTTCAAAAAATGCATACTATACATTTGCATGCCGTAAATGTGAATTTGTTGAATCTGAATTGCAGTTTTAGCCTACACTAAAAGCAGAGCACATGAAAAGCTAACTGCAGTTCTCTGATAATGATCAAAGAATTCCCTTGACACTTTAAAACAATGACAACAAATAAACGGGCTCTTCGGCAAACTGGTTCATGATATGTTAAGAGCGTTATGGGGTAGGATTATGAAAAAGAGAGTCATATTTTCAAATTTTTGATGTCCTGCCTTCCAATGCTCTCTGAATTCTCTGAAACATGATGAGATTTGAGAAGAGCATGGCTCACTGGTATCGTTTCAAAGGGAGGCTTGAACGGTTTACAAGTGATATATGTCATCTTTGTAATTTGAGGGCTTTGAACATACATAGTGTACACACTGTACAAATACAGCCTGGGTGTGTAAATTACCCAGAGCACAATCTGAAATGTCCAGTTAAAAACAGAGATCTTATTCGGGGTCATAGCTCTTCTGATAACATTAGGCATTTCATCAATATCATGTGGTCAGTGGCAAATGATCAGACTCCGGTCACTGCCATCTCACTTGACGCCGAAAAGGCATTTGATATGGTAGAATGGGATTATCTTTTTAAGATTTTGGAAATATAAGGGAATACTTTTATTGGATGGATTAAGTTACTTTATAGACACCCGGTAGTGGCGGTACAAACAAATGGATTATTTTCAGATTATTTTACTCTGGATAGGGGCACCCGGCAGGGTTGCCCTCTTTCCCCATTATTGTTCTGTCTTGCCCTGGAACCATTAGGAGTCACAATAAGAAAGGAGGATGATTTTTCAGGGGTGATGGCGGGAGGTGTGGTGCATAAGCTTTTGCTTTACGCTGATCATATTTTATTATTAGTCTCCGAACCCACTAGATCTATGCCTTGCCTGCACAGAATTATTAATTCCTTTTCTAAATTCTCAGGATACAGAGTTAATTGGTCTAAATCCGAAGCTTTGGCTCTGACAGAGTACTGCCCGGTAACGGCTTTTTAGCCGGGCGCCTTCCAGTGGCCCAAACAGGGCATTAAGTATTTGGGTATTTTATTCCCAGCAAATTTGTGTGATTTAGTTAGAGTTAATTTTGACCCTTTAATAAAAAGATTTTCAAGCGATGTGGGCAGGTGGGCTTCATTACATTTATCTATGATTGGGAAAGTTAATGTTTTTAAAGTGAATTGTATTCTAAAATTTAACTATCTGCTACAGTCTGTCCCTATAGATGTCCCCCTTTCTTATTTCAAGCAATTTGATAGCATAGCAAAGTCCTTCATTTGGAATGGTAAAAACGTCCCAGATTACATTTCAGTAAGTTGCATATGCCAATTGACAAAGGAGGGCTAGGCCTACCCAAGATTTTGTTTTATTATTATGCATACGGTCTCAGACATTTGGCTCATTTGTCACTTCCACCTGAGAGAGCCCCTCCCTGGTTTTGTATTGAACAGGAAGTTCTTGCCCCTATTTCGCCATTCCAAAGCCTTTCTATCAAACTAACCGGAGAAGTTAAGTTACACCCCTTTATCTCACATTTGCACTCGGTATGGGCAAAAGTGTCCAGAGTGTTTAATTCAGACAGTTATTTAAATGTAGCCTTGAGCATATGGCTGAACCCAAAATTATGTATTAATAAGTCCCCTTTCTGCTGGACAGAGTGGATTGAGAGGGAGGTTAATACACTCGGTGACCTATATGAGAGTGGAGTGTTGAGATCCTTTGAAAATATGGTTCAACATTTTGGGATTCCAAGGTCTCAGTTCTTTAGGTATTTACAGCTGCGCCACCTGCTCTGTACTATTTTTGGGAGTAGCATACACCCCACTAAAGCGGCAGATACACTGGGAGTGGTGATTACTGCTTTTGGGAAAAGGTAACGAGGCATCAGTGTATTACTCCCTGCTAATTCAGAGTCTGGGGGACGGAGCTTCGGCTTCTCTCAAGAGATTGCGGGAGAAAGATCTAAACTTGGTACTGGAGGAGGGAGTGTGGGCTAGGATTCTAAAAAAACATCAAGTCTACATCTAGAGATGCAAGGGTGCAACTTATGCAATTTAAGATTTTACATTGTTTCTATTGGACCCCCTCTAGATTGTATAGGCTTGGTCTGAAAGACACACCCACCTGCTGGCTATGCCAATCAGAAGATGGGGACACAACCCATGTTTTTTGGTGGTGTGTTAAGATCCAAGAATTTTGGTTGAGGGTTCAGAGTTTTATGTGTGACGTATTGGGCACTCAAATTTCTTTTTGCCCCAGACTCTGTATTTTAGGCGATGAGTTGGTCATTAATATAGGTGATAAATATATAAAAAATTGAGTCCTAGCCAGTGTTATGATTGGCAGACAGGTTGTTCTTAGGGGATGGAAGTCGGCTGGAGTGCCCTCATTTCAAGAGTGGTACACAGAGATGGGGAGGATGGCAGCATTCGAGGAAATATCATGTAGAAGGTTAGGCAAGTTAGATTAATTTAATAAAAAAATGGGGCAGCTACTTGGCCTTCTTGGAGGGCTCTCAGGGAGGGGCAGTGGAGAGAGAAGTGTAGTTTTAAATGTGTGTGATTATTTTTATTTATTTTTCTATTTTTTTAATTTGTGTGTGTGTGTGTGTGTGTGTGTGTGTGTGTGTGTGTGTGTGTGTTTATATATATATATATATATATATATATATATATATATATATATATATATATATATATTCAAGTGTGACCACAGGGATATTTGTTGAAGGTCAGGGTGGGGTTGGGGATTGGGAGGGGGGAAAGGGAATAATGGGGGTTAATTGTTGATTCTGTGAATATATGTTTTGCTTTTCTTTGTCAATTGTATGAATCAATAAAAACTGTTAATCAGAAGAAAAAAAACAGAGATCTGTTCTACACTTTCTCTTTTATACAATCCACCAGGTGGAGCAGGGCTCAGAAAACAACATCAGCTCGAGGGAAAACACAGAAAAATTCCACAACACTGAATTCTTCCACTCTCATTCTTGTGCTCTCCTTTTTCATTTTGGCCCCTCATCACATTTTGGGTCTCTATCTTGCTTTTAGGCTGCCATAGACTTTAATTTGCCCAAAACTAGATGCACCCTGGCCCTATTTAGACACTTGTTTGTGCCAGTGTTTTTCCAAAAGAAACTAATACAGAGCCAGTAAAAGGCTAGGTCAGAATGTTGACTATTGAGTGTCTAACCAAAGTTTTGTAATGGGAAAAGAAAATACAATGAGAACTATCAAACATTTCTGAAGGACCCAACAAAGTGTTTTAGACAAAACTTTCATGGCAAAAAAATTATTTTGGAGTATATAGGTGAAGCAGATGACTAAATCCCTTTCCTGAAGAAGAATATGTTTAGATTGGTTGAAGCCATAACATTTGCACTTTCATAAACGCACAAACATCCTGTGCTATAACACATTATATTCATCACACGCAAAAACTACTCTTGCCAGCACACTATGGGAAAAAATTTCCACGAGTTTTGGCAGGCTTGCCTCATAAACTAAAACTCGAACTGTATTACGCTTCCAAGGTGTGATGCAATGTGTTTCCTGCCACTGTCTCTGAGTCACTAAAGATTTTTCCCAAAGTGACTGTGCTGATCTCCATGAGGACTGATGCTGGGTGTGGTAGAGCAGCTGCACTTATGGATGCATTTGGTCCTTTAAAAAGGCAATTATCAAATCTGCAGAGATGCTGCCAAACAGGTGCTATATAATTCATACGGTTCACATAAACAAATGCCACAGTAAGTGTAACACTAGAGACCAGTTCCTTACGGAAAGAGAGAAATTTGTTTAAAACTTTCAAAAAAATTGTTTTTTTTATTTATAATATATACATATTATATATTATATATATATATATATATATATATAATATATATATATATTAGGGATGCACCGATATGAACTTTTTTGGCCGATACTGATTTTAACAAAAACCTATAGGCAGATAACAATACCAACACTTAGCTTATTTTGTCATCAGATCAATGTTTCACTTAGGAATGGTTAAAAAATATTGATAAAGAAGTAAAAAAAAATTTTTACTGTTCTAATAATAAATGATTTACAATATATCTCTTTTACAATATCTCAGAAGTCTGCTGGTTTCAAAGTGTTTTGGATGGTTTCCCTCATCATGTAGCCTACAGGTAAGTGCTGCTTTCACAGCTGTCACTTCATGGAGTTTTATCCGCATTAATGTGAGAATGAGAAAGAATACAAATTTAATATTACATGTTCTTAGGAGTGCCAACCCTTCTACAAATTGTGACTTTTATTATTTCTGTATTGTGCATTTGAATTCACAGAATTTTTACAAAGTGTTAAAACTAATTATAAATAAACCATCGGTTTTTCATATCGCCGTTTTCATGCTTATTACCGATATGCCGAATGTTTTAATTTGGTGAATAATTGTCTAATACATCGGTGCATCCCTAATATACCCTATAGATACTATATGTACACATAAAAAAAAAAAAAAGAACAAAAAAAAAAAAAAGAAAATGAGCAACTAGAAGAGAACCAATGAAAACCATGCTCATATAAAAGTTATTTTGATGATTTCTTCATCTAAATCTTCTAATGTCACATAAGTGGCCGCTTTAATTAAAGGAATAGTTCAACCAAAAATGAAAACATTGTTCCAAACACTTTCAACGTAATTTATTTCGTGGATTGGAACACAGAATGCTAACCTTTCACTTTCATTTATTTTAACTGTATGGAATAGAGTGGCGCTTATGGCGTCAGTGTGGCAGCTGTGTGCCTTCGCCCATCCCCCCACCACCTCCATGCCAGGCCCTGCTTGCAGACTGCATACCCACATCTGTAATGTTACTGCTTCGAGGTAGGCAAAGCAGCAGTACCTCCATCACTCTGCAACCCCCAGCCCTCCTACTGCTGTTTAGGCTGTGGCATCCTGTGCTGATCAGCTCACATGCAAAACCTCAAGATGGTGTGGCCCACGCCTCAGTCTAAATCGAATCTGCAACATATATGTCAGCCTGAAGTGTCTGGTTCCAACTTACTAAATACTTCCTAACTATAAAATGCCTTCCATTACAACAAAAACCTCACTGAAGCTTCTCATAAACTGAGTGTGCATGGTAAATTTAACGTGGGATGTAAGAAAGTATAAAACATCAGATCTGACCACAATCAGGTTGGTTTTCTCACCGCAGCTGAGGAGTTAAGAGAACGAAATACTGTAGGCGTTAAATACATATCAGCTTTATTTTCTTGCTAAAATGTTATAGCAGCAAAAGACCAATTATCTTCAGCCTGCAAAATCAAGATGTCCATCATGTAAGAATGTTTCACAAGCTCTTTATAATAACTGATTTTCAATGGCAACTGTAAGAGAAATAGCCTATAAACATTGAGCTTTGCCCCCAAAATGTGTACACTAATTAAATGCTGGGAAATGCATTTTCTAAAAATGCTTTGTTATTATTTTTTCTATGTATAATATTGCACAGCACCTATAGAATAATGTTGCTGTTATAGACCTTATTCACAGCAGCACTTTGATTTTTGATGGGAATGAAAACAAGGCTGTGACGTATAGACGTACAGTCTTTTCAATGGGTTGTAAAGTTGTTTAAATTGTTTTTGGATTTTTAAGCTGATGAAACATTAAAAACATATCTTTCCAAGAAATTTCAGTAAACAAAAAACTTCAAGTGATGTGAAAAATTAAATGAGACAGTAAGTCTATCCCTTCCAGCCTAGTTTTTATTCCCCTCAAAAATCAATGAGGTGCTAGTGTGAATAAGGTCTATTGTCAGGGTCTAAATCTTATAAACTTAAAACATATCACTTAATGAATTTGCTTATTAAATAAATGATTTAATGAAAAATTGTGTCCCATATATTATTATTATTTACTAACAGTTTTATAAAAGCAATAAGATACCATGCTATATTGAGAATATAGTCACAACTGAAGTGGTTGAAGGCACTCATGCTAAACAGTGGGCACACTGCATACCCTAACATTACCAGCATTTCAATATAAATTCTTTGTAACTTCATTTCTAAATGAAAGGTGATGTGTGTATTTTTATGTTAAAATACATTGGGGAAAATAACCACACACTAAAATAACAAAATTATATTACATACTAAATAAAATAAATGTAAAAAAAAAAAAAAAAATACAAACTGAATAAAAGGCCAATAGCGAAACTCAAATTATTTTTCAAAGAATGTGATTGGCGGGACGCTCGACATATTTGTTTGTTAATCTGGAGTTGACAAGGAGAATGTAATTGTAATAACATTTCGTGACAACCTCTCCTATAACAATAGCTGGGTTTCCATCGAAATGTTTATCATTTTTTAAGCGTTTCAAAAAATGAGTCTAAGAAAATATGAATCCTTGCACGTTTCTATTCAATATCTTGATCTATCCATCGCATTATCTTGATGGAGCCTGCCTTGTCATGATGGAGCAGCTGAATGACTTCCTTCGGGGGAAGTTTTATTTGCAGGATTGGAGCAATTGTACCTTGTTTTATTAAATGCTGCTAGGTAGAATACGTGTAATATCTGATATAAAGAGGGCTGAAACGGGCTGCGATGCCTGCATGCCACCAGCCTGGGTTAAACATTTCTGAATGTCAAGGGCTTTGTTCAAAGATTTGTGTGCCCAGGTTGGACCTGTCATTGGACCAGTCACATCAAGCTATCGCACACTCATAACACACACACAAATGGTCAAAACACATCATCGATTTGGGAATAAACTATTTCCATCACCTTAATGCGCATTTTAACTAATGCAAAACTCTAGAAAATCCACATCTGGCTAGCGCATTAAATTTATAAAGCAAAATTTTAGAGTTTATTCGCACATCAACAGTTTCCATTCAGGATTTCTTATGCACAATTTCAGAATTCGTATAAAAAATAGTTGGATGGAAAACCAACTAGTGTTTAAAAATATAATACATGCAGAGCATGCAGAGTACAATTTCTGAACTTTTTTGTGAACATAAATCCTGCAAGACAGAGACGCGCCTCACAGGCTTGGCACTAATGAACATTCACAAAGAATTTGGAATAAAAAGAACGAGTACTGAATGAATTTGACACGTCTGGGACCAGGAGGTTGAACTTTTCACTGTAAGGTAGGCATTGGTTTCTTACTTTAATCAGAAATGTAGAGACTATTGGGGCCTGGGTAGCTCAGCGAGTAAAGACGCTGACTACCACCCCTGAAGTCGCGAACTGGAATCCAGGGCATGCTGAGTGACTCCAGCCAGGTCTCCTAAGCAACCAAATTGGCCCGGTTGCTAGGGAGGGTAGAGTCACATGGGGTAACCTCCTTGTGGTCGCTTTTGGTGGGGCACGTGGTGAGTTGTGCGTGGATGCCGCAGGGAATAGCGTGAAGCCTCCGCAGGCGCTGTTTCCACGGTAACTGCTCAACAAGCCACATGATAAGATGCAAGGACTGACAGTCTCAGATGTGGAGGCAACTGAGATTTGTCCTCTGCCACCCAGATTGATGCAATCACTATGCCACCACAAGGCTTAGAGCACACTGGGAATTGGGCATTCCAAATTGGGGAGAAAAGGGGAGAAAAAAAAAAAAGAAAAAATGTAAGACTATTGCTTTTTCAATAATGTATGTTGTGATGACAGGACAACTGACAGATCTTGCATATACAAATTATTGTGCAAATGAACTCAAATTAAGAGGTTTAAATGCAAGTTTCTCATAAAAATAATTTAAGACAAAATTAGAATATTTAAAGTTAAATTAAAATGTTTGAATTAAGAAAGCATAATGTAAACCAATAACTGCTGGAGTTCATATACGAGTAATGATAAAAAAAAAAATTATTGTATTTTGCGTACCATGGATCATAATCCTTCGGGCGCCCCTGGTGCCAAACAACAAAATGATCACAGGAAATCGATTGCTTCCAAATATTTATGTACCCTAAGATCGACCAAATTACTGTTAAGCAGCATCCCCCGTCAGTCATTTTTGCATCAATTCAGTCATGATTACCTTTCCCTCTCGCGCTTCTGATAGCATGTTGCACAGGCAACCTCCAAGATGAGTGTTCTGGTCCCTTGGGAACCAGGAAGTAATTGCATTCACATAAACAATGGTGAGAGTGATTCAGAGGTTGTGTTTTTGCTCTAAAATGACATTTTTTTACTCCAGTGACAGTTAGGTTTAAGGGTTTGGGTTTTTGGGTTAGGGCATAAGGTAAATAAAATATGCATTCCCGTAGACTGTATTGAATCATTTACAACTAAAAATACAACTTGCTTTTGCCAACAAACTATGGACATTTCACCCAGAAACTGGAGTTCACATGTGCCAATACATTTAATAACACTTCCAGCTCCAGCCACTAGGGACAATAGTTTGAATTAATTTCAGCAGTAGAACAATCGACCTACAGTCGCCGAATTCACAGCGGATCAGTCTGCTAACAACGCCCTTTAACCGTGACTATATGGACAATATAGCATGGCCTCTCATACCTTATGGCTTCACTGGAGAAGCAAATGGAACTGGTCAGTCAATCAGTATAAGTTCACCTAAGCTGTTTGGAAATGTGTCTTGTGATAGTGGCTAGTGATACTTCTAATTGGGAATTATCTGGAAATATGTTGTAGAATAACAGGCCTATCTGTATCTGTAAATAGTCCATATTTACAACTCATGGAGGCCTGTTGCTTAGTAAGCCAAGCATAAGGTCAGCCAGTGTGAGAAAAACAGATACAAGAATGAATGATAACAATACTGGCATTTCAGTGTTTCTCATCACAGACAGGAATCCAATCTTCTTTCAGACTTGAAGAGTTGGCTTAACAGATTACATTGAACACTGAAACAGCTGTTATCAACTGCATGTGTTTTCTAAAAAGGTGGATAATAATATCACTATTAAACCCAAAGCAAAGTACTGGTGTATTTGTTACATAACTCTAATAGCAGTAAATAGATTAATAAAAAATTATTTGCCGAGAGAACATTCAATGACTGTGTAGCAGCACATCATACACAGTGATAATGTATTCTAATTACACTTTGCATCAATGCCAATACAGACTTTAAACTCACAATTTTACTCATAATTTAGAGTAACTTTTGTACACTTCCTTCAAGATGCAACAGTGCTTTAAATGTTTCTCTGACATTAAGGTCATACACTTGTTTGTAAAAACAAGAAAAAAAAAAGAAAAAAAAGAAAAAAAAAGACTACAATTTTGATGTAGTAGGCAGGGGGAAATATGTATATTTTATAGCTAGATATTTTATAGCTGTGCTAGATTCATAATTTCCTAAAAAAGAGACACACATGAGACAGTGTATATACCTATAAAAAGTGTGTTGTAAACTTTGCATAAAATTTATATGAAAATGTGGTTATCCATGATACAGGTTTATATTCCCTATGGAAATTTAGAAAAGAAAAGGCCATCTTCTGAATTTTTATTCACAACCCAGAAGCAGTTTTTTTTTTTTTTATCTTAAAGAACTAAAAGGTCCTCTGTGCTCTTGCTAACAGCGGATCCGCTCCTTGTTACAGCTCCATTGCATCATTCCTCTGATGAACACAGTTGGCTCAAGACTTCGCTGACAATGAAGGCTGAAGCTGGCAAAAGAAATTAAAAACACAAAAAAGTTGCTCTCAGATGGGGGTAAAAATTTGCCATTCATGTAAAAAAAGACTGTGGGGCAGCTTCCGGTGCTCAGGCAAATGTTAATGGGCAGTGCACTGTGCCAATTCAGCATCATCAGACAGTTGTTTTACAAGTTGCAAGTAAAAAGTTAAGGAAATTGTGAAGCAGAGCAGATCACTGCCAATACAACGAACAGCTGATTATTGTCCAAATGTTTAACGAAAAACAATTAAAGTATAAGACTGAATAATAATGATAGGCAATCCTCTATCATCACTAACATGTTTCCCTTTCAAACAGAAGCAGAATCACTCAAAGAGTGGCCAGGGAACAACACAATGATGTCACCATAATCATGTGTCAACCATACCTGTTGCTCAGTAGCTATTAACTGTTCATGTAACACATGCAGTATTGATCAAGGCTCCATTATCTCTTAACCCTACCCAGCTTTTCTAAGTGGGTCATTTATTTTTGTGTTGAATTTGTTGGCTAAATGTTTGTAAGGTTTTGCAGTAATTATCTCACGCGCATGTGGCTGGGCACTGCAGGGGGCCATGGTAAATTACATATTTCTCTCCAAACTCCTGGAGGCTTTTATTGCCGTGTAGTATGCAAAACCACATTGGAGCACCTTAAACAACCCTCCAGTGGATTGAAATAAAGTTGACGCTGCACTTTGTTTTGAAGCTCAACATGCTCTTTGTTTGGCAATGCTGAATCGGAGGTTGTTGTGAAGGAGGGTCTTAACTATTTCAGACACTTTCCCTGTTGGTTACCAAACACCTGAGGAGTTTTTAGTGGGGTGCCGGATCCAGATGGGTGGATGTCTGTATGATTCCATTCAGAAATATGCGTCTTTTAATCATGAAGAAAGTAGTTATGTGAATGTTAGGGAAACAGTATGGCCATCCAAGGAATGTTGTAAATAATCACCAACATCATTTGGTAGTGAACCTCAATTCACCTTCCTTGATTCAGAGTGAATCATCTAATTACTTTCTTTTTCCATGACTATACGTTAAGATAAGGCAAATTGTATCATATTCAGAAACACATAAGGGCTTGACAATTGCAAGTTACACTCACTGAGCACTTTATTAGGAACATTATGGTCCTAATAAAGTGCCTGACGTGGTCTTCTGCTGTTGTAGCCCATCCGCTTAAAGGTTCAATGTGTTGTGAATTCTGAGATGCTATTCTACTAACTACAATTGTACAGAGTGGTTATTGGAGTTACCACAGCCTTTCTGTCAGCTCAAACCAGTTTCTGTCCACAGAACTGCTGCTCACTGGATGTTTTTTTGTTTTTGGCATCATTCTGAGTAAACTCTAGAGACTGTTGTGGGTGAAAATCCCAAGAGATCAAGAGTTACAGAAATACTCAAACCAGCCCATATGGCACCAACAATCATGTCACAGTCAAAATAACTGAGATCATACTTTTTCCCCATTCTGATAGTTGATGTGAACATTAACTGAAGCTCCTGACCTGTATCTTCATGATTTTATGCATTACACTGCCGCCACACGATTGGCTGATTAGATAATTGCATGGATATGTAGGTGTACAGGTGTTCATAATAAAGTGCTTAGTGCATGTATATCCAATAAATACTGCATCTGATGCCGTGAGAAGTGAGAAAGAAATCTGCCAGATTGTCTCACTGTCCCATCTACAACATTTAGACGTTCTATAAACTGATAAACCTGAATCAAAGCTGGAGAAATATATTAGTGGGTCAGAAAAATCAATTTATTACGTTGATTCAATTTTCTCCGCAGGCCAAAAAACCAAGTAGGTCAATCTATGTTTAAGTGAGCAAAGTAAATGACTTTTACCTCTTTACAACATTAAATGCATTTTATGTGGGTTGTTGTTAAAATTTAATTTTAAATTGTGGGCTGTCATCAGAAGGTCAAAAATATTCAAGCTGTCGCTTCTATTATAACTGCAGAAGCAAGATTATCACAAGAAAGTAAAGAGGCGTTCCATCTCATATGTCTGTTCCACCTCTGTTCTTCAAAAATCATCCCACACAACTAGCCAAGGTAGCACAGAGGCAAACTATTTTTGGAGCATGTCTTCCTGTCTTGTATACTTCAACAATAGCGACATATTTCTTTGAGGGTAATTATAAGACAAATATTTCATATCAGTAATAACACGTTAAGAGATGCCTCGGGTACTGTTGTCTACAGTATATCAGCGACTAAAAATTTTAATTATTGCAAGAGTAAAAGCACTGTAAAGATGTAAACAGAGCATTACTATGTGCACAAATTTCCACTTTGCTTTTATTTGAGGAGTCTTTTGCAAAGGGAGGCCACAGTTATGAGAAGTCTTTATAATAATACAAAACTGCTCTACAAGTTAGCACATTATCAAACTATCTGATCAGACCACAAAAGAGTGTTTCAAATTGAAGTGGTTTAGACAGAAACAGGCATATAAAGAATGAAGGAGAAAAACTAGACTATTTCATGTAAGAAAAATTATTGAGAGCATGGTGCCCCGAACAGAAACCGGGAATTGGTGTGTTAATATATTTTATTAAATTATTTTATTTGGGTTATTATTATATCGAAAATATCATGATGTAATGAAGTCAAGAGTTTTTAACAGTCATGTTTTGAAACATAACTCCAAGAGTCAGAAAAGGAAAATTGTGTCAAGTTCTGTCACTTTTTCACTCTCTTGATTTTATCTTGATCTCACTGATCTTTATCCTTTGAGTCATGCTATGGGGTCACATGAGGTCACATTGTTTGTGATTTTTTGCTGGTGACGTTCCACCATTTCACTTCCCCAAACCAACACTGAAAAACTAACACTGTTGCCATCCACACAGAACTCAAAAAAAAAAAAAGCTATTCACTCGCAATACTCTACAATACCTGATTTTTTTTTTTTTTCTGTGAAAATAATGCAAATCACTTGACAAGATACTATTACAACACAAAAGGAATTAGACAGAGATAAACAGCAGGAAGAAAGATAAGTAATATTCAAACACTACACTGGTTAAGGCTAATTTGCTTATGCAAGTGACATGGGTATATATATATATATATATATATATATATATATATATATATATATATATATATATATATGTATAAAGAGCTTAGCTTTTCTTAAAAAACAGGAAAAAGAAATCCCTTTTATTGGGTTATGTGATTGCCAAGACAAAGCCAAATACAGGTGAGTGAGGAAGAATTTTGCTACATAGGCACACATTTATTCATGGCATGTGCATTAATAAGTAGTGCCCTATTTTGTTGAAAGATAAATGGCATACATGGATTTGGGTATAATAACCAGGCAAACACCAATCACAAAAATGTAATCATAGTCTAAATAGACAGACTAAATCAATTATGTCATATGATAAAGTGTGCGATTAAGTCATTGTCAGGTTCAGTGTGTGTGTGTGTGTGTGTGTGTGTGTTGGTGTTGATATCTGAATCTTTATCCCTAAATCAGCCAATTATTCTGCAACTTATTAAGGCAGCACAAAGGACAACAATGCCAAATCTAGACAAAAGCATTGGATCTGTTTGGGGGGGAAAAAAATGCATGGAAGTTTTAAACGTGGAGGTCTTTTATCACAAGTGCACTGAAATTCTTATCCTTTCCACCACAGCCCAACAGATGCTCCTCCTGTGTCAGGGTATGAATGGCTCAAGGGAGGACGGACCAGCTCCCCCCAGCTGGAGCCACAAACGAAGTTACCCAGGTGAGCATGTCAGAATGCGATTCACTAAGCCCGCAGACATTTGTTTCACACCTGACTAAGTATGTAAATAAAAGTAATCAACAGGTAAGTGATCCAGATGGTGATTCCTTCAAGTGAAGCCAGTTTTGTGCTTCAAATCATTCTTTTTACAACAGTATTAAGTGTGGGTATCGTACAGAACTACCACTTGTAGTTATGGATGCACTTGCAGATGCATTTCCCCCTTAAATTCCGATAAAAAAATAAAATTTCTATATGGTAATAAAAAACAAACACATAAGTTCCTGATGAAATTCCTTTGTGACTACAGAGTGGGTTAGATCAAATTAAAAACTAAAGATGATAGTTATGTAAAAAGTAGTATAAGTGGGTCAGAGCTGTCCATTTACTGTTAGCCTAACAGAGCAAATGTGTGAGACCAAATGTGAGTACGACACACTTAAAGATGAGCTTTTATCTCATTCTCTCTACTATCACCATTTAGTTTTTTTTTTTTTTTTAGTGTACAGCGTATAGATGCCTGAGCTCATGTACACCATATAGAGTCAGCACCAAAGCTCTTGGTCTCAAAGCAAAAAAATGTATTTTATTTCTCCTTATGCCATTATGGATCTACAGGAATTAAAAAAAAACAAAAAAAACAAAAAAAAAAACAATGAATTTATAATACACATAAGCAATTAACAAATCTTGTCTTGCACATATGTCGTAGGGCATAATTAGGGCATGACAAACTATTCCATATGGTCATTATAAAAATCAGCTTGGTACAGGAAAAAGTCTTTTTTTCCAAAGTAAGGATTTTACAAGAAATTATTATCATGACTCTAATAGAACCTCATACTGACAACCGGCATGAAACTACATTCTCAAAATCTACTCTCAGCAATGTTCTGCAAATAGACTCGAAATGTGAAAATGTCAAGAGGAAACGCATTTCAAAATATACGTCCACACGTACATTAAGTACACATTTATTATTATTGCACACTAACTTTTAATAATAAATCACCTGAACAACATATAGGTTACTGAATGCGTAATAAATAATTAGAGACCAAGCTAAGAGACACATTTGATAAATATATATATATATGCCAAAAGACAGAATATAAAAGTCATCTTTATCTCTCTCAGAAACTGTACTCGCTAAGCCATGTGTTAGCTGAACTTCAAGTTTGAATATCTTAAGTAAATTAGATTCTTCATGTTGGCCGCTGCTTATCCAGTCTATCCTATGGATCAATTCAACTAATTTTTCTATCAGCGACTCTAATGAGATGAGATGGTGTCTCGAGGGATACTGCAGAGACTACTGCTGTCTCTGAATGTGAAAACTTAGACTTCTGACCTATAACACTTTTAATGAGGTTAAACAGAGACCTACGTAAAATTGCTGTTTACTGCAGTTGGATAACAAATGTGGCAAATGACAGAATTTAGACAAGCACTGACTGTACACGTTTAGTATGCTGTAGATACAAAAAATACACAAGCATCTGCGGTTTCAAAAGAAGATAATATCCTAAAGAAAAGCACCAACCAGACACGCCGTCTCTTCTGCTGCTTCTCAAAACACTCAAAATCACAAAGATATGATCAAAACTTCTTCTAATTAACATATCAAAACATAATATCAATATCAATAAACCTGCATAATGTCAGCAGACGCCTCAGATATAATAATAATGTAACGAAGATATAATAATGATCTCATCATCTTAAAATAATGAGTGTGAGATGCTCTCTGAGTAACAAGGCCACGGGAATGTCAAAATATGCAGCTCTTCTTAAAACAGTACTTGTTTGAATTTTAAATATTTGAATCTTACTTCTTGACCAATTTTACATATCTAATATTCTTTAGGAAAAAAAGTTTTAAAAAAACACTAAAATGCCTTTAAAAATACTATGTGTGACCTATAATAAACGGAGGACAGTCAACACTAGGTGACATTTGATGCTTAATTTCAACTGAAGTGTTAAAGTGACCCGTTAATAGAAGTTTAGTCGTGTGGGGGGTAAAAAAAAAAAAAAAAAAGGTGTCAAATTGTACACAACTTTTGTTCAAGACATAATTAAGCACAAAGTAAATAAAACAGCATATTAAAGGCATAAGGCGACATCGGACGTGAACGAACGGCATTTTTTGTCTGTTTAAGTTTTTCAGCGAGTTTCAGCGTGAAGGTTAAGGCCACTGCTTAACGAAAAATCCAACACTTGCAGAGAGGATGGCATCAGCTATTGCGTACGGAACTTGCGGCTCCGCAAATGTTTTAGTAATACACGCAGTCGTACGTAAGAATGAGATTAATTCGTTTGTCAGTTTTTGCTTGTCACTGGTCACGCGCTCGCACACCAGTGCAGTACTCCCACCGCCAGCTTAATTTCGACAATTAAAATATAACACAATTTAGAGACGCTTTTTAAAAAGCGCTTTAACAAGTACTATTAATATTTCTCCAAATTACAATTACCTTTCGGTCCAAGCACATTCATCAAATACCCATTGCTAAGCGCAGTTCACCACCTCAACAGATAATACGACATTTGACAGACACAGCACGACGAGAGCAAAGCAGTAGTAATCAAAATTAAAGTTCCCAAACAGATTAACGACATTCCAGAGGTGGAATAAAGTCAGTTTTCAAGCACAATGGCTCGACGTAAAATTCTATATATGTACGTGTGTGTGTATATATATATATATATATATATATATATATATATATATATATATATATATATATATATATATACATATACATATACATACATACATAATCCCGTCCAAACAAACCCTTTAGCGCACTGGCAAGCAGATCCACAGCATTGAAGAGATTTCATTTAAAATTTAAAAAGTTGTCACTAAAAAATAATGTCCGTGTAAATAAGCGCTCCAGATATGTTTTGTATAGACTAGGTTATGGCTGTGGGTTTAAAACGGAAAGGCAATGAATGGACACTTTGCTTATGTCATGGAATAGCAAATTAGTTCTGAGTATTTTGAGGCTGGGCTAAAGAGAAAATGAACGTAAGCCACTTTCTCTGCCCACGTGACCGTCTCGTTATGGAAGAGTCCATACGATAGGAGGAATTAAACATTTGATGCACCTATTTTTCTCGACCAAAACGCGAAAATGATGTTTACGCCTTCATGCTAATCGTCGAATACAGAAATATTGTGGTTTATTATTGAAGTTTAGTCGTGTAAAATGAAAATATTGACAATAACTTGGGAAATGACAACTTACAGCAAAATATGACACTCCCCTGCCCTCTAAAAATGGTATGGTCACCAGCTCAAATTCCGAGAATTGAGCTCTCCTGATTCTTAGAACTGGGGTTCTTAGAAGTGGTGATGCAAGAAGTTTCTAGGAAAGCACTACCAGGTGATTTTTTTTTTTTTTACATTCTTTTCCTCTGGCTGGTTGTTGCTCTTACCCACACATGTTCATTTGGCTGTTTTATTGAATTTTTACTGTTGATCTCAACCGATTTTTAAGGTGTTTTATGGACAGTTTTAGAGCTGAGTGTTTACGCAGAGAGGCTTTGCCTGGGGAAAATACTTTTGACAGTTCAGGTCGTCCTGCATGAACCACAGCTCTGTCAGTTCGCTCACTGTGGGATCGTGGGGTCGTAAATAGTACATGCTGCGGAGAGTGAAAATGTAGATGCGCTGCGCGGTTTTTTTTTTTTTTTTTTTTGTCCAAAGCGACAAGACAGCTTAGAAAGCTGACTAAATAGCGCATAGGGAAATACGTTAATAAATTTGGGTTTGCAGTGCGTGTAATGTGTCTAAAATCATGTTTGATTTCACTCCTTTTTTTCCTCAGCTTATGCTTTAAAACAAGCTCAGAAACTGGAGTCTGCACTCTCGCTCTCTTGTTTTGGTCTTGTTCTGTGCCAAAACCCGTGTACATTGTGTTTACAAAGTGTGCGTGTGTGTGTGTGTGTGAGAGAGAGCTGATTTAAGTCACATCCTAAGCTTAGAGATGGTTTCTGATTTGAGCATCTGTTTTCCATTGGTCATTAGTAGTTTTAATGTATTGATGAGGCTAATTATTTTTAAAATGCTCCTTTATATTATAAGTAGTAATGTTGCTTTGGCAAAGTGCATCGAGGAGAAAGTTGTATAAAAAGTTGCAGTTAGCTCTGATTGGTAATATTTATACTCTTGCATCAATTTCGGTCATAACTGAACGCGTATGCGTTGTCAGTAGCGATGCAATAGAAAAGTTTGCAGCGTTCTGTAGTTGTCACTTTGTAACAGCAGGAGCGTAAGAGACCTGCAAACATGTTTCCTTGTAGTCATGAACAGGACATTTATCTTATGAGTATTATAAAATAGTCACATATAACGGAAAGATGGACATACTGTACAGATATCTGAAAAGAAGTAATAGCTCTTTAAAGTGGTGTTTGGCATTGAGTGGCTAATAAATCTCAGTCCGCTGTTTGCGTGTTATGGATCGGGCTCTATTCCTGGAGTCAGCACATTTACAGGCGTTCAGTTTCATAGGGTAAAAGTGTTAATTACGATTTAACACTTCAGAAGGGTTAAATAAGATGGAAAATGAGAGTAAGCATGCAATACATAGGCTATAACAGCTCAATTGCGAGTGCGCTCTGCCATTTGACACTTTTTTTGCATTCGTGAGAATTTGATGTTCTGTTTACATGTCCTTTAAAGACTGGTGAAATTGTCAATATGACTATACGACTTGATACGTGTGAGTTTCAGGTGCTGTCGGTGTCGTTTAGTGCCGAGTGACATCTCGTGGACGCAAAACTTCAGAAGGTTTCTTTAAAAATTGCCGAAATAAAACTAGTTGTACATAACTTATAAACAGTTTAGGGCTACAGATGTTCTTCAGATAAGTAGCTGAAAATTTTTCAAACCGTTACAAGTGTGCTGTACTGCTGTATACTATGTGGGTTGCTGGCATGATGGGAACTGTCTTCAGTTTGTTTTTATGTCCAGCAGTTGAAATCCCGAGCCCTTTCCCTGTCATCTGGGTGTTTACCCCAGCAGAGAGCATTCCTAGAGTCGTGGGCTGATTAAGCTGCTTTGGCAACATGACACAGTGCGGGTATATTAGTGAACATGTAGGTTCGAATGGAAATAGAATCTCTAATACTGAATGTTCAACATGTAAGAAATGTTCGCCTTACTATTTACAGGCGCCCACTGAAACTATATTTGTGTCAAGGCGCTTGAAGTGACTGAACAGCAACTGTAGAAGAGCAACAAAATTCACAAAATTGATTTAATAAAGAAATCAACGCTTCATATGTATTAACATAATTCTTGAGTTGAGTTTTTTGACCATTCCAGTCTGTTCTTCAACTCATTCCTCAATGGTGAAGCGTGTCGGTGCACAGTACAGCAATAAACAGCTTAACGCCATGTTCCCATGACTCATTTGAGTCTATTCTCCACACGTTAAGACGTTAAAATCCAAGCAAAATCAATTTTCCCCAGAAGGCTAAAATCATATGTAAAAAGCACATATCGGTGAACACATTTGGTTAAAAATGCATTTGAACTCTTAGTGACCTAAAAGTTACTTTTAACTGTGAATTTAAATAAAGTTCCAATGCTGTTCCAAGTTCTGAATTCCAACTGCTGTCTGAGAAACGATCATTTAATTTGGATCAACTGAAAAATGATTCTCAGACCCGACAGAACTACGGCACGTGGAAGTCAGTTTTTTCTAACTAGTAATTTTATCGTTTGCCGCCACCTAATGGAGAGAGAAATATGGCCGCATCTTCGAGAACTACTCATGTAAATTGATTTTCAGGTTAATGTTGGTTTCTTGAACAGTCTTTATTCCTGTTAATCAGTCTTATTTGATTATATTTGCATAATAATACACAGCAAGTCATTTTTGGTAAAGAACAGAGCTACACAAATTAAATCTTAATAGATGTTTGACAAACCTCCCTAAAAAGCTAAACAAAAAACAGCATTGCCTTTGTAGGTGAAGTTTATTCCCCACACTCAGTATGAGCTGTAAAGATTCTTGTGATGTTAGAATAATACACTACTTTTCCGATTGTAGTGAATGTTGTTCAGTGAGCACTGAGTATATCATTCATGGTTCAATTTGTTTCCAAACAGATCTTGAAAAAATGGCTTGTGCAGCCGACAGCTGCATCCAATTCACGCGTCATGCAAGTGATGTTCTGCTCAACCTGAACCGACTGCGCAGCAGAGATATCATCACAGATGTCACGATTCTGGTCAACAGACAACAGTTTCGAGCACACAAAACCGTCCTTATGGCATGCAGGTGCATTTGTATTTCAATTACGTCCTTTTCCATGTTGGCAACCTGTAAAATGTGGTGAAAACCTACCAAAGTGTGACCCAATGAGTTAACTTAATCTTAATTTCTCCACAGTGGGCTCTTCTACTCAATTTTCACAGACTCCCACAAATGTAACCTGAACGTCATCAGTCTGGACCCGAAGGTTGACCCAGAGGGCTTCGCAATACTTCTGGAGTTTATGTACACTTCACGTCTCACACTGAAGGAGAGCCTCATCATGGCCATCATGAACACCGCCATCTACTTGCAGATGGACCACGTTGTTGACACCTGCCACAGATTCATAAAGTCCAGGTATATTTTGCTTTCTTTAAAAAGGACACCATGCTGAATGTGAAACAGAGTACTGTGCTTGAATCTGAGAGAAAACAGAGGTATCAGTTTGCTTAATTTTCTCCATATTTTCATGCAGTGACTCCTCCATCAAACTGCCCAGAGAGGATTTTTTGGTTAGCCCTCTGCTTTTACCTCAAGATGTTCACAGTTACAGACCCCATGAGGTGGTGGATAACATATCTGGACGGGCAGCAACTTTCAGAGATGGGAGACCCTATGGTGTCTGCATGTTTAATGGGGTCAGTGCTCCTAACAGCTCATACCTTTATAGCCAGTTTCACATGCAAGGTTTCCCCTTTCCTCTTTGCAAGCTGACGGACACCAAAAACTCATTCTCAGACTTCTCAAAAGGGGGCATCATCCATCACAAACACTGCTCACCAGCTGATGGAAACAACACTGTGCTGTCTGACTTCACACACAACACCACCAGTGGAAGCGCAAATGCTTTCCACACTGGCTTGTACTCCCCTAGAGAGCTTGGAAGAGATGAGGAAATGAAGCGGGAGACGTTGGAGGGAGTTGTCCAATCAATCGGCATGAGCTCCAGAAAGCACGGCTTTAGCAGCCTGGCCCAGGAGCAGCAAAGGGAGACTGACAAAGAGCAGAGTTCCCCGGCAGAGGAACATTTGAGCCACCAACACTACTCTATGGGCATGTCCTCCAATGGGCGCAAAGGCTTGATGAGCAGCCCCCAGAGTCCGCTCAAATCAGACTGTCAGCCAAATTCTCCAACAGAGTCCAGCAGCAGCAAAAATGCTGCCCTCGCACAGGCCTCGCAACCTCTGACCTCTCAAGGTACACAAGACCCTAAAGCTCGCAACTGGAAGAAATACAAGTTCATTGTGCTCAATCAGAGCTCCAAGGAAGAGGAAACCAATCCTCGTGATCCTGGAATGCACTCCCCACAAAGGCCATGCTTGTCTGCTTTCCTTCACCATACTGACTCTGAACATCCAGACTCAAAGGCAACGACAAAGATTAGTGAACCAGGCGAGGACTTCACTGTGCCTCAGGCCAGTCGTCTCAATAACATAATCAACAGGTGAGAGTTTTAATCATCTTTAAATGTGGTACAGAAAAAAGGTGTCATACCTATGATATGTTAAAAAAACAGATTATAATATATTGTTTCTTAGTGCAATAAACTTTAGAACTACAGGCTTATGAGTATTTTGTAGAACAGTTCTCCTCCCACCACCTCTACAAAGCCAGATTGAAATTCTCTTCATCCATTCCAATCCTCTTAAAGCACACTGAGTATTTACCTCTTAGGAGGAATGTGTGAAATTTATTAAAATATCATATACAAAATGAGAGTAAACCCTTGTGGTGGCAGTCATTGCTCGGCAGAAAGAATTAAAATATGACATTTTATTTAGCAGAACTCTGGAGGGATCACAGAGGAACGAAGTCAGCCGCTCTTCTCTGTATAGGAGCCACTTAAAATGTTCGTCCTGTGGATCCCAGTCTCCACAACACTCCGTGTGTCCGAACACGTCTTCCTCGCGGTTGGCTGAGGAGATGTCTGAGATGCACTCGGAGTACTCTGATTCCAGTTGTGGTGAGATACTTTTCTAAATAGTTTCCTAAGAACCTATTTGCATCTTCCAAAACCAATCTAAAACCGTTTTTCTCTTTCCTCACAGAAAACGGAACATACTTCTGTAATGAATGCGACTCAAAGTTTGCAGAGGAGGAAGCCTTGAAACGCCACACGCTTCAGGTCCACAGTGACAAGCCATACAAATGTGATCGTTGCCAAGCAGCATTCCGCTACAAGGGAAACCTTGCCAGTCACAAAACAGTTCACACCGGTAAGAATAAGCTGCTGTTATTAATGTCATTTTGGCTGCAACTTGCATAGATGCATTTCTAAACTTCGTTTCATTCACATGGCAGGAGAGAAACCGTATAGATGCAATATCTGTGGGGCTCAGTTCAACAGACCAGCTAACCTCAAAACCCACACACGAATTCACTCAGGAGAAAAGCCATACAAGTGTGAGACATGTGGAGCTAGATTTGTGCAGGTAAGTGCTTTTTACTACACTGAGTTGCAGACAAATTTACAGACAGAAAAAGACATTGCAAAAACTGTGTGACCTCTTTCAACAGGTTGCTCACCTTCGTGCTCATGTTCTGATTCATACCGGAGAGAAGCCATACCCATGTGAAATCTGTGGCACACGTTTTCGCCATCTGCAGACACTTAAGAGTCACTTGCGAATACACACAGGAGAAAAGCCCTATCATGTAAGCATGAATAAAGTGATTTTGGTATTCAGGAATGTGACCAAAAATATATAGTTTTGTCCCTAAAGGCTGTTTTGTTCTTCATTTGATTTCAGTGTGAAAAATGCAATTTGCATTTTCGCCACAAGAGTCAGCTTCGGTTACACCTCCGTCAGAAGCACGGAGCAATCACCAACACCAAGATCCAATATCGCATGTCTTCAACAGACCTACCGACGGACTTGACAAAGGCATGCTGAGCAAGCACTGGCATTATATGACCCTGACTTGTACAATCATTCAAAATTTTAGTGCCACACTGTGTCAGTCGGACAAGAAAAAAGAACTCGGCAGGAAAAGCCAATCTAAATGGGTGTCCTCTACATTTGACCATACAACCACATTATGGTCTCTTGTAGTCACTTTATTGTTTATATTTACATATGAATATATATTATTGTTGAGAGTGTTTTTACATTTTGAGTTATAAAAATCTTTATTTTGTTGGAAGGATGGAATGTAAACCATTTAAATCCGTTTTTTGAGAATACAGTATTTTATAACAAAAAAACATACTTTTCTGAAGGTATTTGGGGAATTTTGATTGGAGGTTGGAATATTTTGAGTCAAACACATTTCTCGCAAAGCAAAGAATTGTGTCTATAGATTTTTATATATTAATGTACAGGTTACACTATGTTGGAATAGCCTCAGCCTTGTAAGAGGAACTCCTAACTGTGACTATAGCATTGAATATCTTTCTTGGTTTTTGTTGTGTAATTTTGAGAATGATGGCTGCTCTCTAAAATGGAAAACATGCATGAGGTAGGTTGCCACAAATAAAGCTTCATTATGTGGGCAGCAGCATATATTTTATGACATAAAGTGTAATTATTTTACATCAAGATTGCTCTCTGCTGGCAGAGCCGATCTGGAATTACATGTTAACATATGCATTCAAAGAAATAATAATAAAAAATAAAAGGTACTGCTATGTTATGACCAAGGAGATATTTTGCTTCAGATGTATTTGTATAGAAACGTGACTTTATTTCTTTTGGCAAGTGAAGGTTTACAGTTGTATCGTTGTTCTAGAAGCTACAGTGAAAGGTTATACTATTGTCGTTTATTTACTTTTTGTCTGTGTATACAGTGTACTCAAGGTGCCTTTTTCAATGTTCTCTGAATTTCTTTACATTCAGCCCAGCTCTATTAAGGTACAACTAAAGGGCAACACTTGTCCTCTTTGTTCCCCCCTTTTTGAGCGTGTAGACATGCGAGGATGTGTTTGTATGACAGAATAGGACAGTGTGACTGTGTGTGTGTGTGCATGTGTGCTTTATAAAAGGCTTTTCACACACTAAAAAAAACAACTCATTATTGCGTGAGCTATATACACCTTCAGCACTTGTTTTGGGATTGGATTTTTTTTTTAAATAAATGCATTAAGCTTATTGTAAAATATAGATGTATGAATGTCAAATAAAAGTATTGGATGTCTATGTCTAAGCCTTGTGGACAGCCTCATTGTATATTTAGAGAGATGCATCCAACATGACTGAAAGCCTTTTGAACAATGAAGATCATTGTCATGCATACTTTGGGGAAACAGTTAAAGTTTCTGTTTCAAGTGCATTAGGAAGTCTTTTTTTGTTTACAACATAGTTCAACCAATTAACGTATCTTGCACAATAATTTATTCCATTGTTTAGTCAGACCAGGAACAAACAATCAATTCATGAGCAATGTTTCCCGGATTTGAATAAATAATGGTTTTAAAGAGAAACTTCTCAAAGCTGTGGAGATGCCAGGCAACCACAACTAACTGCTGCAAATTAATACAATCCCAGTAGTAAAGGTAAAGGTGGTGCATGTATAAAGAGGCAGTAAAGCAGAGCATTTTGGGAAGGCTTGATTGCTACAACAATAGTAGAATTGTTCGAGAGTCAAGTAAAAACCAGGGAACCAAATCACCACAAGCTTGGGGTAGTGAAAAGCAAAACTTGAAGCTCCTGACCTCTTACCAACCAAACTAAGAGTTCAACACTAGAGAACAGTTTCTACTGAGCACAGCTAATCTGGTTACCCTGGTATTGATCCACATGGTCAATAGTGACAAACTACTGCATCTGTAAGACAAGAACCAGGATGACACCACTTCAACATGCTGATTAATGGAATATTAGCTAAAATGATCAAAGCCTTCACAACTAATGCATAGAGAACACAAATTGTTCTATAACTAGAGGAGAGTGGAGAAGTGTCATCCACTTAACAATGATTTAGTTCAATCAGTTTAACGCTAAACTACTTAATGCAAGTTTCTGACATTTGATGGCCTTTCTCAAGAACTGTCAGAGTACTGTGCATCACAAGCCACAAAGGTATCAGATCCTACTGCATTAAATTACTCTGGAATGCGTACGGTGCAAGATTATTTTGCTTCCTCCTGCAAAACCAATGCAAGGTAAAATGCAACAACATAGCCCTGGCTATATAATGCAACACACACAGTTTATTAACCCTGCCAGGCTGGATTGCATAACTGTGAAGTGATCTAAAGGTGCTGTATATATGCTCTTGTTTTATTTAAGGAATACTGCACCCAAAAATGAAAATTCTATTATCGCCCTCATGCCATCTAAGATGTGTATGTCCTTCTTTCTTTTGCTGAACACAAATGAAGATTTTTAGAAGAATAACTCCGCTCTGTAGGTCCATACAAAGCAAGTGAATGGTGAGCAAGTGAACATTCTCAGCACCTCACCCTGTCAAACACCCGTCTCCTGTATGCAACTCCTGTCTCTATGTTCTCTCATCTGACTGACGCTGAGGTCTCTAAACTCCTCCTCTCCAACCACCCCACCACCTGTTCCCTTGACCCCTTTCCTTCTCACCTTCTCCAGGCCATCTCTCCGTCCAACTTACCTGCACTCACTCACATAATTAACAAATCTCTACTTACAGGCACTTTTCTCACTACATTTAAGCAGGCTCAAGTAACCCCGCTGCTGAAGAAACCCGCACTTAACCCCACACAAATAGAACACTACATACCAGCCTCTCTCATCCCATTCATGGCAAAAACACTTGAAAGGGCAGTTTTCAATCAAATCTCTGCCTATCTCTCACAGAACACGCTGTTGGATGACAATCAGTCAGGCTTCAAAAGTGGACACTACACCGAGACTGCACTGCTGTCTGTCACTGAGTCGCTGAGACAGGTGAAAGCTGAATCCAGATCATCCAACCTGATTCTACTGGACCTTTCTGCAGCCTCTGACACAGTCAAGATCAGATCTTACTCTCCACCCTCTCTTCGCTGGGCATCACAGGAACTGTGCTTGACTGGTTTAATTCCTATCTCTCAGGTAGGTCCTTCAAGATAGCCTGGAGAGGTGAGGTGTACAAATCACATCAGCTACTTACTGGTGTACCTCAGGGCTCAGTGTTTGGGCCACTTCTCTTCTGTATTTACACAATATCACTGGGACCCATCATTTAGGCACATGGTTTCTCTTACCACTGCTACGCTGATGACACGCAACTCTACTTGTCTTTCCAGCCCAATGACACCACAGTGACTGCTCGAATCTCTGCCTGCCTGGCAGACATCTCGGCCTTGATGAAGGAACACCACCTGCAACTTAACCCAGCCAAGACTGAACTCCTTGTCTTTCCAGCCAACCCTGCTGTTGAACACAACATCACCGTGCAGCTGGGTGCAACTACAGTAACGCCTTCCAAAATGGTCAGAAATCTAGGGGTAACCATTGATAACAAACTAAATTTCACAGACCACATCTCAAAGACTGCAGAATCATGTAGATTTACACTCTACAATATCAGGAAGATAAGACCTTTCCTCTCTGAACATGCCACACATCTTCTTGTTCAGTCACTTGTCATAACTAGACTGGACTACTGTAACACTCTCATTGCAAGCCTCCCTGCATGTGCAATTACACCCCTGCAAGTGATCCAGAATGCAGCAGCAAGTCTGGTCTTTAATCAACCAAAGAGAGCGCATGTTACACCACTCCTTGTCTCTCTTCACTGGCTACTGGTTGATGTACGCATCAAGTTCAAGGCTCTGATGCTGGCATACAAAACAGTCACCGGGTCTGCTCCAGCATACCTAAAATCATTTCTGTAGAGCAACGTGCACACTAGAAGCCTGCAGTCAGCTAAGGAACATTGCCTTGTTGCACCAACACAAAGAGGCATCAAAACACTTTCAAGCACTTTTGGTTTCATCATACCACATTGGTGGAATGACCTTCCCAACTCCATCCAAGCTGACTCACTTTTTGTCTTCAAAAAACGGCTAAAAACACATCATTTCCATGAGCACTTAACCAGTCACTAAAAAAAAAAAAATTTAAAAAAATTACTTTGTAATATGGCACTTTTTGTACCACTGACTCCTTAAAATGATTCGCTTATGTGTTCCTCTTTTGTAAGTTGCTTTGGATAAAAACGTCTGCCAAATGAATAAATGTAAATGTAATCAGGCATTTGAAGCTCCAAAAAGGAGATAAAGTCAGCATAAAAGTAACCCATATGACTCCAGTGGTTTAATCAATGTCTTCTGAAGCGATCCAGTTGATTTTTGGTGAGACTAAAATATAAATCTTTTTTTTTTTTTTTTTTTACTGTACATCTTGTCATTGCAGTCTCTAGGCCATACCTGCCAACATCGGATTGTGAAAAATAGGGAGATTTATTTAAAAAAAAAAAAATGTACACGAGTCGTATGTGTGAGGAACGGCAACGTGGAGTTTCTGATGGTGCCCCCGTAGGGAGCAGGTGCACTACATAGACTGTGTAATATGCGTATAGAGAGCAGCAGCACTGGTCAGTAGTACTACATTGAAGATTAATAATACCTATAAATTGACCATGTATTCAGATGGTCCCTTACCACATTCCTCACAGTTTTAACAATAAATGCTTTTTGAGTTAATAATAAAAAGTGTAAATCCTTTCTTAAATGCTGAGAACTTTCCTGACACATGACTTTCAAAAAATATAATTATTATTATTTTTTTTCCCTTCACCAGTACTTCTTTAGTACTTCAGTGTCTTTATGTCTCAGTGATTGTATTCATCCATTCATACACTGTCTGTGTAATTTTGTACATTTTATTTAACATTATTATGGAAAACTGTTTTTCAAGCACATTGGGTGGACTTTCCAGACGGTCCCTTGCCACACCCTCCACAGTATTATCATGTTTCAGCACAACGTGTGGACTTTTCAGATGATTCCAACTTATATCAATGTTAATTAAGCGATCTGGAATGATTTCGCCGTGACGCCATCTGACCAGCTTATGGGACGAAAGGAAGTACAGTGGGAGGGGGTGGGGTGGAAAAAAGGGAGAAACCCGGTACAATTGGGAGTGTTTGCAGGTATGCTCGAAGCATGATCATGAGTTCAAGCTCGAATACACTTCCTGGTGCTTGACGCATGTGCGAAGCGCTATAGGAAGTGAAATAAAGCTTGAAATCATGATCGCCAAGGAGACTGCTATCAAGATGTACAGTGAAAAAGGAGTTATATTTTGGTCTGTTCTCACCCAAAACCAACTGGATCACTTCAGAAGACACTGATTAAACCACAAGAATCATATAGATTACTTTTATGATGACTTTATATCTTTTTTGGAGCTTCAAAGGTCTGGTAAACATTCACTTGCATTATATGGACCTACACAGCTCTAGCAGCCACCACAGCCTCCCAGATATCATTCAAAGATGTGCATTGTTTTCCCTCACTGTAAATCTAACGTTTTAAAAGGGCTCACAAGTTCTCAGTTGGGTTAAGTTCGAGTGAGGAATGGGGCCAGTCATTATTCAGTTACCTTTGAAGCCTTTTCTGGCTAGCCAATCATTGGAGTACTTAGAGACAAATGTTAAGGAGCCCAATCTTACATGAAGATCACGGTCGTCTTGAATACTGTTGAATTCTTCTTGAACCAATGTTCGAAGAAAGTGTCTTCCAGAAACTGGCTGTAGCTTTTTAGAGTTGATTTTACTGTCCATCTACAACCCATAAAGGTCCAACAAGCTCATCATTAATGGTAGAAACCCACATCATTACCTCTTTCCTACCCTGCTGGCACCTGACCCGAACCCATTTAATGTGGGCATTAGGGATCCAGCTATGTTTCCACCCGTCTGGTCCGTCAAGAGCCATCACATCTGTCCATAAAACCATTTAAAAAAAAAAAAAAAACAAACAAAAAAACAAAGTCTTCTGGTATTTCCTGGCCCAATCTTGATGCTTCAGCTTGTGATTCTTATAAAGTCAAGGATGAATTTCAGCCTTCCTCCCCTTAGCAAAGACTCTGAGAACAGGCACCTTGTACTTTTGGAGACTCAATACGTTACAGCTCTAGAAATTGGCACTGGAAGCTAAAGGGTTTCTGGTGGTTTCAAATTTTTATCTATTTTAGTTCATTTGCGCTTATTCTTCTCACCACATTTTTACAGCTTTTTACAAGTCTTTTATTGTCTTGTGGTCACGCCTCAATAGGATGAAAATTTCAAGAGTGCTGTATCCTTCTGATAGGCTCCTCATTATTTTGCACTTTGTGTCAGTTAGATCTTTTGTTTTTTGGCCCCTTTTACCTGTAGTAAGCCGCCTAATAATTATGCACATCCGAAAACACGATGTTAACTGCTTTAAGCAACACCCAACCTCAATGAGAATTAAATAGCACTTAAGTAATTCTGCTTTGTAACTATTCAGATTGATATGTTTGGAATTGGAAAAATATGCTTGGAAAAAAATATGATAAGAATACCAACTTGCCTATTTATGCACACACCACTGATGACCGAAATGCAGAGGGCAATTACTTTTTCATTGCATGCACCCGAAACAGGTCCAGGGTCTTATCCCAACCTCACACACCTCTAGTCTAGTAGGAAGATCAGTCAACATGGCCTACGCAAAGTTTGCATGTTAACGCACAGAACGTAAAGATCTAAGTTAATATAAAGTTTATTTACAACGTAAACCTCTTATATAAACTGCAAGTTCAACTGCAGCAAGACACAGAATGTGCAGTCATTCTGAAGCACAGCTCAATCCGCTTCTGCCTCAAAATCGTAAACAAGAGTTTCATCGAGGTCCTCTGGGCCAAGTATCCAGTGATGTGCCTGCTGAGTTGAAATCTTAAAAATAAAAATAAAAAAATTATATATAATTTTTTTTTTTTTACAAAATTCTAACAAAACAAAAAATTAAGAAAAATAAAAAAAACGTATTAATCCTACCTTTTCTTCAAATAACTCGTTGAGTACGGAGTTTATAGCAGTACGACAATGTTCCACCTAAATAATGTAAACAATATCAAGGTTAATAGTTTATGAAAGCTCCTAAACTTTGCAATCAGTCAAATAATATGTTTAAACTTGCATATATTGTATAAAAATACCGAGCACAGCTAAACTGTATTTTAAAGTAATGGCCTGTAGTAGAAAATGTCAAACCCTTTCCTAAACTCACTTTGCTCTTGTGCAGGTCAGAACACTCGTCTGTGTCGAAGCTTTCGTTCAAATATTGCTCCTAATACACAAACACCTTTTAAACTTGTTATTCTTTGCCAGTGTGTGAGAAATCAATAGTCCACAATTTGTGAGATCAGTAAAATGACCCTAGTGCTTGCGTATATGACCTCAAGGTTTCAGTATCCAAAAGAAAAATTAAACAGTAAATAAGGAATACAGTTTTAATGGCAACTGATCAGCTCTGCCTTACCCCATTCATTATATAGGCTGGGTCTCAACCTAGTGAACTGCCTACCTAGATAGCTTTTGTGGGCATCAAAGACGCGTTCAGTCTCAGAGCGAGCTAACCATGCGCAAATGCTGTCTAGGTAGCCAGCACACTAGGTTTTGAAACACACCAATAGACAATAGGATCAAAAGACAAAACGCAGAACTACCATTCTTGTGAAACTCAATTCAGTTCAACTGCCAAATTTAAAATAACTCGTGAGTCTGTCAGTAGATCCAGGAACGGACAGCGCTCAACAAACCAAACGCTGATTGCAAATTGATTTTTGTGGTCGATCCTTGCTTAGCCAAATCAACACAAATTTAATGGTTAATTGGCGGGCTAATTGGATACTGGATGGAGACTCTGTAAAAGAGTGCACATAACAGTAGTAGTGTTTTTCATGTATTGTTGTCATTTCATTAAAACAATATATATATATTTTACTTGTCCTGTTTTTAGGTAGAACATTTCTTACTGATATTGTGTACAAGTTAGGCAGTGATAATGATGGGTGAATGGAAACGAAAATAAACAAAATTCAGACTCAATCAACAGCATTTGTGGCATAATGATGATTACCACAAAAATGTATTTCAACTCATTCCTCATTTGGGTTACAGTGAGGCACTTACAATGGAAGTGAATGGGGCCAATCGGTAAATGTTAAAATACTTTCAAAAGTATTGCCACAGAATGTAAACAATATGCACATTAACATGATTTTAGTATAAAATCACTTACTACACTTTCTGTGTAAAGTTATATCTAATTTTACAACTTCAGGGCCATGACGATGTAATATCAACAAACCCTAAAGCAACTGTGAAAATGACAATTTAAACAGCTTTATAGCTCAAATAATATGAGTTTTAACAGAATAATTCATGTAAGTGCTTATATAAAATTATAAGTTTCAAATTTCTGTTCAAACTCTCCAAAAATTGGCCCCATGCCCCAATGTAATGTGCATCACTGTAACAACGATTTTTGCTCTTTTTTTTTTTCTTCTTCTTCTTTTAGGAGAAACGAGTCCAAATAAATTTGTGTGGTATTGAACTGAAACAACTGAACTGAAACAGAGTCTTTTCCATCATAGAGACAATGGTAGAAAACATTTTTATTCCTTTATTTCTGTAGGTCTGTAGAACTTAACTAAAATACAACCTAGTCAGTTTAGTGGAGCGCAGACCCTTTCAAAACAATCATTAAAAGCATACAACAAAAAAAATTCACAGCCTCTCATTACTGGGCGTATGCCTCAAAGAGACAAAAGAGATAAAAAAAAAAAATAATAATAACAAATAAAAAAATTACAGGTTACAAACTTTACATATAATTTCAGGTAAGAAAAATATTTTTTAATCTACAATGCACCACAGATGACTTTTGAACATTTCAACAAAAAGAACTGTGAACAAAAAAAGAAAACTATTCCCAGTACGGACACATCATTGCTTCTGTTGCATAGCTTCTTTGCGTGCAGCGTCCTGTAACAGCTGTGTGTCCACCTCATCTGCTGGAAGCTGAACATACCGCACCACTGACCCACGTATGAAGCAGTTTTTCACTGACAACTGAAGAAAAAACAAACAAACAACAAAGCAATATTAAAGCTGATTGCATTGACCTTAAATTATACATTGTTTTCCCACTCACAGCTAGAAAATGTAATGTGTTTGTCTAATGGGTCTGTTAAGTGGATCTGTTGGCATAGCACTTGGTCAACAAGCTCATTACACAAGCTCATGCTTGACCCATTCATAAGAGGTTCTGTGCTCAGAAAACAAATCTGGAACTTTTGGCTTTCTTTATACTGCACACAAAATCGTTTTTTAAAATCCGATCTTTAGAACTAAAATTTTGCAAGTGATAAAATGTAATCCATTTGTTCAGACAGTGTAGTCAACATCTTCTAAACTCAGCAAAAAAAGAAACGTCCTCTCACTTTCAACTGCTTTTATCTTCAGTAAACTTAACATGTGTAAATATTTGTATGAACATAAAGATTCAACAACTAAGACTAAGGGGGGGGGGGGTCAAAATTAACAGTCAGTATCTGGTGTGGCCACCACCTGCATTAAGTACTGCAGTGCATCTCCTCCTCGTGGACTGCACCAGATTTGCCAGTTCTTGCTGTGAGATGTTACCCCACTCTTCCACCAAGGCACTTGCAAGTTCCCGGACATTTCTGGGAGGGAATGGCCCTAGCCCTCACCCTCCGATCCAACAGGTCCCAGACGTGCTCAATGGGATTGAGATCCGGGCTGTTCACTGGCCAAGGCAGAACACTGACATTCCTGTCTTGCAGGAAATCACTCACAGAATGAGCAGTATGGCTGGTGGCATTGTCATGCTAGAGGGTCATGTCAGGATGAGCCTGCAGGAAGGGCACCACATGAGGGAGGAGGATGTCTTCCCTGTAACGCACAGCGTTGAGACTGCCTGCAATGACAACAAGCTCAGTCCGATGATGCTGTGACACACCGCCCCAGACCATGACGGACCTCCCACCTTCAAATCGATCCCGCTCCAGAGTACAGGCCTCGGTGTAATGCTCATTCCTTCAACGATAAACGCGAGTCCGACCATCACCCCGGTGAGACAAAACCACGACTCGTCAGTGAAGAGCACTTTTTGCCACTCCTGTCTGGTCTAGCGAAGGTGGATTTGTCCCCATAGGCGATGTTGTTGCTGGTGATGTCTGGTAAGGACCTGCCTTACAACAGGCCTACAAGCCCTCAGTCCAGCCCCTCTCAGCCAATTGCGGACAGTCTGAGCACTGATGGAGGGATTGTGCGTTCCCGGTGTAACTCGGGCAGTTGTTGTTGCCATCCTGTACCTGTCCCACAGGTGTGATATTCGGATGTACCAATCCTGTGCAGATGTTGTTACACGTGGTCTGCCACTGCGAAGACGATCAGCTGTCCTTCCTGTCTCCCAGTAGCACTGTCTTAGGTGTCTCACAGTACTGACATTGCAATTTATTGCCCTGGCCACATCTGCGGTCATCACGCCTCCATGCAGCATGACCAAGGCACGTTCACGCAGATGAGCAGGGACCCTGGGCATCTTTCTTTTGGTGCTTTTCAGAGTCAGTAGAAAGGTCTCTTTTGTGTCCTAGTTTTTATAACTGTGACCTTAATTGCCTACCATCTGTAAGCTGTTAGTTTCTTAACGACCATTCCACAGGTGCATGTTCATTAATTGTTTATGGTTCATTGAACAAGCATGGAAAACATTGTTTAAACCCTTTACAAATAAAGATCTGTAAAGTTATTTGGATTTTTACAAAATGATCTTTAAAATACAGTGTCCTGAAAAAGGGACATTTCTTTTTTTGCTGAGTTTATATCTACATTGGTTGCTCAGTAATGATGCATTCACCAACACGTTGCCAATAGACTCTCTCATACATAGCAGGAAGTGCAAAAAGTCACTGCTCAAGTCTATCACAACCTCATTCTATGGTGCTAATCTCAGGCGGCAAATGATGCTGCCTTCATGTGCTATTGGAATTATCCTACTTCCCACTATTGCAGTGGTAATTATGAGTATGTCGCGTTCAAGTGCTTTGTTGTCAGAAAGAATAGGAAACATGGACAATGGCAGGTTTATTTATACATATTTCTTAAGGAAATTTTATTTTGACACCATAATAGTTAGCTTTCTGACGATAATGGAACTCTGGGCAAATACCAGCTATTTTCACGGTGTAAAATGTATAACATGCATCAAATGGTTGCTGATATACATAAATGAATGTGACCAAAATGGCAAGCACTAACAATTAGCTGTATTTAGAAAAATTAATAAAACCTGTCATTCGCTATTCTCCTCCGCCAGGTTGAATGTTTCCTACTCCTCCCATCTGGGAAACTCGGGTATCAAAATTATCTCAGAGTTTCCCAGTCATAATTACGACTTGAGGGGTCGTTCATGTGCAACTTCCGAGTGGGAAACTCGTATTTACAATAATTCTGATAGCACGTGAAGGCACCATGAGAGAACATAAACGACATGAACATTTCTCACATTTGTGCATCTGTGTCCAAAACCACTGATTTGTTCACTCATTCACTACATAGTGAATGTCATATTGAACACAGTTTGCTACTTGAGAAAGGAACAAGTGAAAATTAGTGTATGCAGACACAGCTACACTCCAGACACTACACTCTGGTTCCAGAAGAAAAAAATCCCATTAATTTTTTCCATATACTAATTGACTTTCAACAATAACTTATAAACATTTAAAGACAGACCTACTCTGAGCTCCGAGGTTGTTTATCGATGGTATATGCTTCCATTGAAGCAATCCATCTGCGTTATATCAACTTCATTGTAAATAACTACATTATCCAGCAGAGAAAGCTTCACCAATTAGAGAACCGCAGCAAACCAAGCATGTGAAATGTGCCTCGGAGCGACCGCCCATTCCCATGATGCAGTGTGAATGACGTAATCGAGTCTCTTCACTCTTAAACTTCTTACCTATTTTTACATATCGGAATATTTCGTAATAAACTAAAAATACATTGTTTCTATACTTATAATCAACAACCTAAAATCAACAGTTTTATATATTCCCATCATTTTTTTATTCAATGACATCACTCAAAATGCTTCATGAGATTGTAGTCCGTGTCCTCATTAAAGACGGTAAGTACACAGTCTTGTACCTTTGTCTTTTTGTCCAGTTTTCAAATACTTTTTTGCCTCAAAACAAAGTTATTGATGTTGTGATTTACCTCGGAGCTGATTGGATTAGTTCATGGCTGCAACTCTTTTGAAAAGTCTATGGGAAAAATACTTCCAGAACCTAGATGGCTGAAAAAGTGGGTGGGTACTGTTGTGCTCTGTATTGCACACTTTGTATAATGATATATACACATTGTGAAGGATAAAAGAAAGTACTTGAAATCTGATCTGATCATTCAGACAGACACACATTCCAAAAAGTCTGATTTTAATCTGATTACCAACCACATATGGAAGTGGTTTGGTATTGGTTTTGTAAGCATCAGATTTTACTTCATTGCTTATATTAAATACACAGATTTGAGTCAAATATGCTATATATGCATAAAAACAATTACAGGTGTAACCAAGCTGAGTAATACTCACCATGTGGGGATATTTCTCTGGATCTGTGACACTGATATCTGTCAGTTTGATGTTCAGATACTGTAAAGGAGGAGCACGTTTAATTTTAAAAACAAAACCCTTTGTTTTATATTTAATTCCTTGTGCTATGTAAAAACAAATACAATTAAAAAAAAAAAAAAAAAAAAAAAAAAAAAGGATGAATGGAGTCTGCTGCCATACCTGATCTACTGAGTGTAATGTTCCACATATGCTGCAAAGTTGAAAACCAAAATGTAATGAGTTACCAAATACAGTAGACTACCAGCCATATGCAGTAACAGTATTTGAAAATATATATGATATGTAATGGAAAGTGAAAAGTACTCACCTCAAGTCATTCTTGAGCTCCACCACAACATCTTTGCCTACCAAAGACTTGAAGAACGAGTAGAATAGCTAAGGAATTAAATATGATGTGCATGTGTTAGATTCAAAATATAGCCTGATATGACAACACTGACGAATTATTATTAAACGATATTAAATAGTGCCGTGTAAAATACGTTGTAAAGTTTAACATGAACGCCAGACACATTGAGAGAAGCCAACAAATAGCAGGTTACTGTCTGTCTCTCTGCATTATGAACCGCTTTTCTATCACATAAAATGGTTAGGAGTGTTTGGTGTTAGAGTTATTTCAATAGGAACATCAGTTAAAATAATAATAATTTGTTCGAGATTACATATGTTTTTTGGGCTAACCAGAGTTAGCTGAACTGTTAGTAGGCTTCACGAGATAAAGCTGCGGTCATTATTATTTACTCACCAACAACGGTGAACACTAACCAATGCAATGTTGCTAAAGGAGTTATGTGGCTTTTGGGGAAACCATGATATATTGCCGGGAGGTAAAAAACAAAAAAACAACACCTACCATTTTCACGCGGTTTTGCGCTTCAGATAACAAACGTCATCAAACGCTGCCAGAACTATTCGCATAGTGTTTCTATTGGCTAGAGGAATGAAGACGAGACGGCCCCATTGGAGAAAAGATTTCCGTCATCTGTATGCATCTCGGAATGTTTCCCCTGCAACTCTAAACACTAAGAAATCGATGAACAAAAGAATCTTATAGATAAAAGTAACATGTTGTTTTTTATTGTGTTTTAATATAATTACATTTATTCAAGAAACATGCACTATTCTACGCACATTCTGCTTGCTAACACGCAAGAGATGTAATTCCCCTCTCTTACCAGCAGATGGAAGCATATTCTAAAAAACAAACAAAAAACATCTAATTTCTAATCTACTTCTATCTGGGTAAAATGTAGGCTATTACGCATGTTTGAATTTGCGCGATCCTATCCCAGTTACTTATCATTTCACATATTTGCCCATTTTACGTAGGTGTGTTATGCTATTATTATGAGTTGTTTTTTCCCTCCATTGTGCCATCTTAAGAGTGTGGAGTTCTGAATGTAGTTACAGTAGTCATACATGTAAAACTGTTTGCTCGCACTCGTGAATGTGCACATTTTATGTACCGGATGTACTTTATAAGGTTTACTTTAGAACTTTGAAAACAAATTTTCATTCGAATATATGTACCATGTGCATGCATGTTTATGTACTGTGGGTAGTGAATCTAGGCAACTGTACATATTTTATGCGATCTAGTAGGAAGTATTCATTTCTATCTGACTGTGAAGAAGAGAAGTACATAGGAAAAGAGGGAAGTATCTTTTTAAAGTGTTTTTTGCTGGCCAGAGTAAAAAAAAATTTTTTTATTTTTTTTATTTTTTTATTTTTTATTTTTTATTTTTTTTTTACATTTTAGGTTTACTGATTGTTGTGCCACAGAAAATTGATTCAGGTACAAAATTACATATAATTCATAATGGTGTATATCCAGTGCATAAATAACCATGATTTGATTAGCACAATATTAGCTCTGAAGCACTAAGCTAGGTTTTTTTCCGGAATCATCACTAGCAAAATAAACCGAAAAATCTGGGGAAAGTTGACCCAGTGGATCTGACGCTTTCTGCCTTTCAATCATTTTGAACGTTTTCTTAGTATGCAGCGAATTGTTAAAAGAATAGTTCACCCAAAAATGAAAATTCTCTCATTATTCACTTGATGCTATCCCAGATGTGTATGACTGTCTTTCTTCAGCAGAACACAAATGATGATTTTTAGAAGCAGACAGAGCTCTGTCAAATCCTTATAATAGAAGTACATGGGTGCCAGCACTTTGAAGGTCCAAAAGTCCCATTTAGGCAGCATAAAAGTAATCCATGCGACTCCAGTCGATCCATGAATGTCTTCTGAAGCAAATCGATAAGTTTGTGTAAAAAATAAATTAACTTTTAAAAAGCGCTTCCTGCCAGCAGCTGACGCGAAGTGTGACGTCAGCGAGTTCATGCCAGAATTCATAATCATTTCTTATTTACAACAGAAGAATGAACGTCATGCAAGAATTCGGCCATTTCAAACGGCATCAGAGCCCTGGATGGAAGTGCCGATTTAAAGCTAATAAAGTAATCGTTTTAAGTGTCATTTTTAAGTTTTATTTAAAAATACTACGAAAACTAAATGAAAAGTTACAATTCATTAAAAAAGGATTTGTCAAAATGACAACATTTTTCTGTTATTTTATGCATGCTTTATGTTACATAAATACATTAAACATTTTAATTATGCCAATATACATTCAATGCATAGAACAAAAGAATAACAGTTTATATTGCTGCAGGACAAACTGCTGGAGACATTTTACACTGGATAGATATTTTTAATAAAAACTAATAACTGCAAGAATTCATTCCTGTGAATGGAAATCTGCCTCAGCAGTATCTATCCACAGTTTTCCTGAGCAACCACTGGGTGACGCCATGATGATTCTAATTGCCTGTTGGAATGTAGGCATGGGCAGGGGTGGGCTGAGCCCACCCAAATTTGAGTCTTGCCCACCCAATCAAAAATTTGGGAAACACGGTTTTAAATAAAATAATTTTTAGTGCCCATAAAGAAGCCTGGTGGTGTCTCTAGCAGTGACCATGTGGATGCTGTTAATGTACCACAGGCACTCCTTCTTATCAGATATCTTCCTCCACATCAGCTCCCCAAAATCGCACTGCAGGACCTAAATTATATTATAAAGTAGAGGTCTGTGCAGAATGGATTTTTCAGACCCGCTCCCATGAAATTCTGTCCCACTCCCGCAAAAAATATGTAATATTCTGTCCCGCTCCCACCCGCAAAAGCCTGCAGGTAGAGAGGTCTACAAAGAATTGTGGGTTGTGAGTGCCAACGAAGGATACACCTCATGCATCCTCCGAATTCCCATGAAAGAAGGTCGCATTCGAAAGTTGTATTCGAAGTGTCCTACTCGCTTTTCTGAAACGAGACAGCCTCGATGACGTATGCGGCTGACAAATGCGACCTACGGAGGCCGCATCCTTCCAAACGAGACACAGCCTTAATCTCCAGTAAACTTCCAGTAATAATAAATTACTTCGATTGGCTCATCCTGGCCAGTGCTGAGAAAAGTGACAAGTAGCCTACCACGTGACAGTGCCATTTTCGCGCTGTTTCGGAAGTGGACCTCTGGACAATAATTAACCAATGATTAATAATATTGAAAAACTCTTAATAACCACTGAAATAACCATGGACCTGAGACCAAAGCCGTCACGTGGTGTCCCTGGGTACATGCCTGAGCTCACACCAAAAGGTCCACCAACTTCCTTTCTCCACACATTAGATGTTATTGAAGGGCCAATAGCGGTCACAGAACACTCCCTCTGCCAGACGATCTACCGCTCCTGCACATCTCCCCATCAGAAATTTGCTTTGCGGGCACTTACACCCATCTCAGAAAAGTTATTCATAACACTCGTTCCTTATATTTAAATTCTTCTGAAGCCATTCGATAGTGTTGTGTGAGGAACAGACCGAAATGTAAGTATCAATTCATCTTTTCCCCCATTTGAATGTGGTGCGCGCAAGATCTTTGTTTACATAAGCGCAACTGAGAGTGCACACTGACAAAACGCTTTGGGCTGTGGAAAGCTGGAAGCGCCGCAGTGCCTGGCGAAAGTTTAAATAAGGCAGGAGAAAAGGTAGAGGAGAAGACATTGGGTCGCGCACATTGGGTCTTGCGTGTATTGCCACTAATTTTGTTGAATATGTGTGAAGTGATTTGAGAACGCCCCCTGCTCAGTACCTCCGCCGCACCCTACGGGGCACACTTTGAACCACTGCTTTAAGGCTTACTGGCATTTTTATGCCACGCTGTTCATAACAGTTGAGGGCGCTATTATGCTGTTGTTTTTGACAACAGCTTCTATTCGGTGTCTGTCTCAATAAGGCTCATTTGGTATCTTTGGAGCACAGTGTTTTGGAAAGAGGGGGCATTGCTAATCCAACAGCTCACCTTGTGGAAATTCCAGAACTGCTAATATCGCTTACAGCACATTTAACACTGTTAGTGTTTGTTGGGGCAGTGTGGCAATGACAGTTATGAAGCCTATACCAATATTCAAAGGCCACGTCATCCACAATGCATTTTCATTTGAAGCGTTACGAAAATGCTCTTCATTACAGCATATTTTGGAAAACAATGATGTTAGGAAACTGAAAACTGAGTTTTTAAAATGAAATTAGCATGTTAGTAATGGATTAGTGTGGATGTGGCCTAAACAGCCAACTCTAGAATGTTGGTATGTACTGGGGCAATGTGAATTGGCCTTAAAAGTTCTATAAGTTCAACAGACGTCAGTTTAAATTTGTACTATAACATTTATGGTAACGTATTATAAAATTAGCATTCAACCCTTTTAGGAGAATAACAATAGACAGGGTCGTTTCTGGCTATAAGCGGTATAAGTGGATGCTTGGGGCCCCTGAGCCACCAAACCATGTTGTTAATTTATTTATTTTAAATCATTTTTCACAATTAAAAAATAACAAATAAACTAAAAACAAATTCTTTAAAAAAGGGCATGCTGAGAAGAAATGAGAAAGCTGAATATGTTCTGAATACTCAATGTAAAAAACCTTTCAAAATTGTCATTCATATATGCCCAAACTTTCGTTTAACACTTGGTGTTTATTTGAAGTTTACAGCTTTTCCCGCATCCTCATTTAATAATTTAATCAAAGCAAGGAAAAATATTTAGACAAGAGGCTGATGGATGTTAAGACTCTCTTTATAGTTACATTCAAACTGTGAAATATTCATCATCATCATAATTTTTAAATCAAAACAGAAGATTCACTTTGCCAGAACAAATTTACAGTAAAGCAAATGGACAGAGTGGAAAGAAACTGCCAGTGTCTGCTGGTGCAAAAATATAAATCCTAGTAATTTTGGTGATGTATTGATTAAAGTAAAATATGTGAAATAAGTTCTTTTTATTATTATATTTATGCACTTATTCATTTTTGTACTCAAGAGGTAAGGAAGGTCCTGTCTTTTGTCCAGTCCAGAGTCTCAAAGTTCAGACATGAAGATGCCCTGAAAGCTCTTCTGCCATGACACATCAATAGGAAATCATTTTAAAGGGCGACCCATCTTCAGAGGCTGTGGTGTCTCATGATGCACTGAGGGTATACATATTGAATAAATATTGAATTAATATGCAGAAAAATAAATGCATCATAATATCAAATCCTAATTCTCACACCTGTTTCACACTACACACAAAGCAGGGTATATGCAGAGCTGCTGCATAATTACAATAGCAGGCTTACAATGTGCTTTCACAATGAAAGTGTTTTTGATGGGTAATAGAGCTGCTGCTCTATACAGAAAATTAAGTAATTTTTAGGTATCTACAGATTTTCTTTAAAAATGACCATATTTCCTTTAATAATGACCATAAATTATAAAATGGTTATCAGGAGTCAGTCATTATAATTTGCATGGGGAGGACCACATTTACATCCAAATGGATATTCATTTACATGGAACAGAACCTAACATAAAATTGTAGAATATAAATTAACATATGCTATATGCTTAAAAGTCTGGATTCAGTAAGATTTATTGAATAGAAACTGTTTGTGTACCTGTCACTGCATGTTAAACTTGCATCAAGCACAACATCCCTTTTTTTTTTTTTCAAACAGTGAGTAGCTTCCTCCATTTTTTTGTGTTGCTCTATTCAAGATGATAATACAAACATTTGTGTTGATAAATAGTTTTCTGCTGAGTTTAGCATGTGTGCATTGCACAGCTCACATGCCCAGTGTGAATCCTCTAACCTGTTAATTTGGGCTCTGAAAAAAATATGCATTGCTTACACATTGCTTTTGCATATGGTGTGAAACATGTCATACATTGAAGCCTTCACTAGTTCATTTACTCACCCTCATGCCATCTAAGATGTGTATTACTTTCTTTCTTGTGCTGAACACAAACAAAGTTTTTTAGAAGAGTATCTCAGCTCTGGAAGTCCATACAATGCAAGTGAATGGTGATCAGGCCTTTGAAGCTCCAAAAAGGAGATAAAGTCAGCATTAAAGTAATCCATATGAGTGGTTTAATCAATGTCTTCTGAAGCGATCCAGTTGGTTTTAGGTGAGAACAAACCAAAATATAACTTCTTTTTCAGTGTAGGTCTTGCCATTGCAGTCTCTAGGCACAATCATGATTTCAAGCTCGATTACACAGCTTGAAATCATGATCACCAAGGAGACTGCTGTCAAAGAAACAAAGATGTACAAAGAAAAAGCAGTTATATTTTGGTTTGTTCTCACCCAAAACCAACTGGATCGCTTCAGAAGACATTGATTAAACCACTGGAGTCGTACGGATTACTTTAATGCTAATTTTATCTCCTTTTTGGAGCTTCAAAGGCCTGATCACCATTCGCTTGCATTGTATGGACCTACAGAGCTGAGATATTGACCTAAAAATCTTCGTTTGTGTTCTGCAGAAGACAGAAAGTCATACATAACCTTAATAAGTTGACCAGCAGGTGATTTTGCTGTCCATTTTTGATCCCTTGCACTATTTAGTCTCATCAACAGACCTTATATGACAGACTATTCACAGTCTTCCAGAAGTAAGGAATGTGGAGCATATACAGTAGTTATCATACCATCTTTGGGTTGATCTGGTCTGGCTGGTGGCCGTATCTTGGAAGGCAGTTCTGAGCTGTCTCTGTAGTCTCTGGGCTTTAGTTGAGGTTCTTGTGACTGACCTGAGCGAGACTTCACTGGCACCGGAGGCCTGCCAGGACCAATCATGCCCCCTTCAGAGCGAGAAGGCACCACAGGCTTCTTGGTGATGTTCTGGGGTTGTAGACCACTGCTACTATTGTTTCTGTTTGTGGTTGATGGTGACTGGGGTTTGGTTTCTGAACAGGTGAAGGAGCGGATCCGAGGGGTCGGAACTGGGGGTTGCCAGTCGACATCAAGGTCTGTTTTGGGAAAGGAGTCTGGAGGATGGAGGTGGTCTTTGGCTCCTCGTGATCCACTCATTGAGCCATAAAGGGGATTGTCAATCATCTTTGGAGGCCTGCCATCCTCAGTTCTAAAACCAAAAAGAACCATTCAGAATTTCATTTTGATGATCTACAACCCCAATTCCGAAAAAGATGGGACAGTATGAAAAAGGCTAATAAAAGCAAAAAGGAGTTATTTGCCACAGTAGTTTTCCACTTTTATTCTGGTGAGTGTTTATATTCTTCCACATGCATGTGTGAACGCAGCGCTGCAATAGCTAGCTGATCAGATCACAGACACAGAACAACAATACCCGGACTCACTTATTATTATTCTCTGCGATTTTAACAGAGCTACCAAAATAACTACCAAAATACAGACAGCACATATATGCTCCACTAGAGACAGAAATACATTGGATCATTTCTACACAACAATAAAGGAAGCATATCGCTCAGTCCCTAGAGCAGCTTTGGCACTCTCTGATCACTGTCTGGTTCATCTTCTTCTAACCTACAGGCAGAAACTAAAATCAGCTATACATGTAGTAAAGACTGTAAAGTGTGGACCAATGAAGCAGAGCAAGTTCCTTGCTGCTTATAAAGCTCCACGATTATTCCTGTCCCAAAGAAACCCAAAATCACAGGACTTAATGACTACAGACCCGTCGCTCTGACATCTGTGTTCATGAAGTCATTTGAGAGACTGAAGTTGGCCCACCTGAAGGACATCACTGGACTTTTCGAGATCCCCTTCAATTTGCTTATTGAGCAAACAGGTCTGTGGATGATCCTGCAACATTTGAACAGACCAAGGACACATGCAAGGATCCTTTTTGTGGACTTCAGTTCGGTTTTCAGCACCATCATCCCAGCTATACTCCGGACTAAATTACACCAACTCTCTGTTCCCACGTCTGTTTGTCAGTGGATCACCAGCTTTCTGACGGATAGGCAGCAGCTTGTGAGACAGGGGAAATTCACTTCCAGCACATGTACGATCAGCACTTGTGCCCCCCAGGGATGTGTGCTATCCCCACTACTCTTCTCCCTGTATACCAATGACTGCACAACCAAGGATCTCTCAGTAAAGCTCCTGAAGTTTGCAAACTACTGTCATCGGCCTACAGAAGGAAGGTTGAACGGCTGGCTCACTGGTGCAGTCAAAACAACCTGGAGCTGAACATGCTCAGAACAGTGGAGATGATGGTGGACTTTAGGAAGAACACCCAAACATTGACCCCGCTCACCATTCTAAACAGCACTGTGGCAGCAGTGGAGTCATTCAGGTTCCTGGGCTCTACCATCTCAAGGACCCAAAGTGGGAGACCCACATTGACTCCATTGTGAAAAAGCTGAGGAAGTTCAACCTGCCACAGGTGCTGCTGATACAGTTCTACTCAGCAGTCATTGAGTCTGTCCTGTGTACATTTATAACTGTCTGGTTTGGTTCAGCTACGAAATCGGACATCAGAAGACTACAAAGGACAGTTTGGACTGCTGAGCAGATTATTGGTTGCCCCCTGCCCTCCCTTCAAGAACTGTACACTTCCAGACTGAGGAAAAGGGCTGTAAAAATCACTCTGGACCCCACTCACCCAGCCCACTACTTTTTGAACTGTTGCCTTGTGGCCGGCGCTACAGAGCACTGAGCACCAGAACCGTCAGGCACAGGGACAGTCTTTTCCCTCAGGCTGTCCATCTCATGAACAGTTAAAACTGCCCCATTGAGCAATAATTTTGTGCAATACACAGCTTAGTCTATTTATATATATCCAAAATACCCAGCCTCTTCTGCCATACATTCCTTTGCATCTGTATATAATAGATTTGTATTTGTATATATATATATATATATATATAGTCTTATTGTGTATTTCTATATATACTTATATTTTCTATTCACTTTTTATTTTTATTCTATTTTTTTATTATTATCTGTCTTGTTGTTGTATTGTTTGTGCATTGGAAGCTTCTGTCACCAAGACAAATTCCTTGTATGTGTAAGCATACTTGGGAATAAAGCTCATTCTGATTCTGATATTTGCTGCTCCAAAATCTGTACATATCTGTCTGCATTAATGGTGCCCTCACAGATGCCATGGGCACTGACACACCCCTGGCCCATACAGACACTGGCTTTTGGACCTGATGCTGATAACAGCTTGGATGGTCCTTTTCCTCTTTGGCCCGGAGAACACGACGACTGTGTTTTTCAAAAACTATTTGAAATGTGGACTCATTGGATCAAAAAACACGGTTCCACTGTTCTACTTTCCATCTAAGATGAGATTGAGCCCAGAAAAGTCGGCAGTGCTTCTGGACATTGTTGATGTAGGGCTTCTGCTTTGCATAGTAAAGTCTTAACTTGCATCTGTGGATGCAGCGGTGAATGGTGTTGTCTCACAAAGGTTTACTAAAGTAATCTCAAGCCCATGTTCATGATATCCATTACAGATGAATTATGTTTTTTAAGACAGTGATGTCTGAGGGATCAGAGATCATGCGCATACAGAAGTGGTTTTCGTCTTGCCCTTTACGCACTAAGATTTGACCAGATTCCTTGAATCTTTTAACTATATTGTGCACTGTAGAGGGTGAAATGCCCAAAATCCTTCCAAATTGTCTTTGGGGAACATTGTTCTCTAAATGCTGGATTATTTGCAGAAGCATGTTTTTGGAGGCTCCTTATGTACTATGACACGATTGCCTCACCTGTTTAACATCTCCTGTTTCACATTGCCTTGTTATTTTAACTCGTCAAATTGTTATTAGTCTTAAATTGCCCCTGTCTCAACTTTTTTGGTATGTTGCAATCATCTTTGAAATTACTGTACATAAAAAAACAATGAAATTCACAAGGTAAAAAGTCTCGGTTACTGTCGTAACCTCCGTTCCCTGATGGAGGGAACGAGACGTTGTGTCGATGTAGTGACACTAGGGTCGCTCTCTTGAGAGCCCCGAACACCTCAGATTTTTGAGAAATGGCCAATGAGAATTGGCGAGTGGAATTTGCATGCCACTCCCCCGGACATACGGGTATAAAAGGAGCTGGCTCTCAACCACTCATTCAGGTTTTGTGCTGAGGAGCCAAGACAGGGTCCCGCCATTTCAGCGGGTAGTACAACATTGTGGCAGGGGGGACACAACGTCTTGTTCCCTCCATCAGGGAACGGAGGTTATGACAGTAACTGAGACGTTGCCCTTCTGTCACTCACTCGATGTTGCGTCGATGTAGTGACACTAGGGGTCCCTATACGAAACACCACAACTAGCTGGACCGTGTTACGTGGACTGCTGGTGCAGGTGTAAGCAAGCTGCTGAGTGCATAGTAGCAGGTGCACCGGTCTGCACGTAGCCTCCCCCAATGCCCCAAAAAACATCATATAGTTACCCACATCCCTAGGGGGGGAAGAGACATATCTAGTATGTCAGCAGGCCGTGCCAGCCACGGCCTTTTCTCTCTAAGTTTTCTCTCCACAGAGTATTCATTTATTCGGCTGGGGCCATTTTAATGCTCAATATATGCGCTGGGGAAGGTGTTCTTTTCCTCTCCTATTCTTTCAGGGGGAAAAGACCCCGCAGAGACTACATCCTGCCCGGAGGGGAGGTAACATGTGGCAAGCACGTCATCTGGGCTCAGAGCCGCACATGGAAGAGGCATGGTGGTAGGTCCTGCCTGAAAGGGGAGGAGCTCTACAAACACGACGACCGGGACAGAGAGGGCTCTGTCAAAGGGAGACCGTGCTGCAGAAAATACATCACAGGGGGTTACCAGAGTAACCGGCACCTGTGGAGCACCTACCTCACTAAGGGCATATTAGCACACATACTGGTTCCGGCTGTGAATTCCTCTGCTGAATTCACGAGCCACAGGGCTAGGGAGGAAGGACATCCAGGGTTCACGGGTTTGTGAACTCGCATGGGAAAAGCAGTGCACATCTTCGCCTCTTTGGAGGGGAAAGGCCGTATTCCTGAACTTACCTGTTCATATGTGACAGAACACGGGATGAAACCGGCTCAACCCAGAGATTATAAAATCTCGCGAAGGTATTGGGTGTCGCCCAGCCCGCTGCCCTGCAGATGTCTGCTAGAGAGGTGCCATGGGCCAGTGCCCATGAGGATGCCAGATTCCTTGTGGAGTGTGCTCATATTCCCGAAGGGCAGGCATGGCCTGGGCCTGGGCCTGGGCCTGGTATGCCATAGCGATGGCATCCACGATCCAGTGGCAAGCCTCTGTTTGGAGACAGCGTTCCCTTTCCGCTGTCCGCCAAAGCAGACAAAGAGCTGCTCAGAGCTTCTAAAACTCTGTGTGCAATCCAAGTAGATGTGCAAAGTATGCACCGGACACAGCAATGACAGGGCTGGGTCTGCCTCCTCCTGGGGCAGCACTTGCAGGTTCACCACCTGATCCCTGAAGGGGGTTGTGGTAGTCTTGGGAACATAGTCCGGTCAGGGTCTCAGGATTATGTGAGAGTCACCCGGACCAAACTCCAGGCAGGTATCACTGACAGAGAACGCTTGCAGGTCCTCAACCCTCTTGATGGAGGTGAGCACAATCAGGAGGGCCGTCTTCAAGGAGAGGTCTTTCAACTAGACTGACTCTAGCGGCTCAAAGGGGGTTCCATGAAGGCCCAGGAGGACCATGGAGAGATCCCATGAGGGGAACAGGCGTGGCCCAGGAGGATTCTGCCTCTGGGAGCCTCTCAGGAACCTGATGATCAGGTTGTGCTTCCCTAAGGACCTACCATCCACTGTAAGCCTCTCCTGCAGGAAGGAAAGCACTGACCCAACTGCGCATCTCTGAGGGTCTTCAGCTTGGGAGGTACACCAATTCATGAACCGACGCCACTTCAGGGTATAAAGCTGCCTCATGGAGGGAGCTCTGGCCTGAGTGATCGCGTCTACCACTGCTGGTGGTAGGCCACTTAGGTCTTCCGTGTCCCATGCATTCCGTGTCCCATGCTCATGCCTCGTCCCTGAGAAAGAAGGTCCTTCCTCAGAGGAATTTGCCAGGGAGGGGCTGTCATGAGGAGCGTTAGGTCTGAGAACCAAGTCTGGGTGGGCCAATATGGGGCCACAAGGGTGACCTGCTCCTTGTCCTCCCTGACCTTGCACAGGGTCTGTGCAAGTAGGCTCACTGAGGGGAACGGCTGTGTGTCAGCATGTCTGGGCCAAGGGGGGCCCCCGTCAGAGAATACCAGAGCGGGCAGTGGGATGTTTCTCGGGAGGCAAATAGGTCTACTTGTGCTTTGCTGAACCAACTCCAAATCAGCATGACTACCTGTGGGTGGAGTCTCCTCTCTCCCCTAAGTGTCACCTGCTGCGACAGCACGTCTGTTGTGATGTTGAGGTTGCCCGGGATGTGAGTGGCCCGCAGCAACCTCAGTCGCTGCTGACTCCATAGGAGGAGACGGTGGGTGAGTTGCGACATGTGACATGAGCGTAAGCTGCCTTGGCGATTTATATACGCTACTGTCGCTGTGTTGTCCGTCCGGACCAACATATGCTTGCCCCGGATCAACAGCAAATGCCTCCGCAGGTCGAGCAATACTGCCAGCAACTCGAGGCAGTTGATGTGCCAATACAGTCACGGTCCTGTCCAGGAGCCAGCGGCTGCGTGCCTGTTGCACACGGCACACCAGCCTCGCTTGGAGGCGTCTGTCGTAATGACGACGCGCCTGGACACTTGCTGTAGGGGAACTCCTGCCCATAGAAATGCAAGGTCTGTCCAAGCGCTGAACAAGTGGCGGCAGATCAGCGTGATGGCCACACGATGTGTGCTGTGGTGCCATGCCCATCTCGGGACTTGAGTCTGAAGCCAGTGCTGAAGCGGTCTCATATGCATCAACCCTAGTGGCGTGACCGGTGCTGAGGATGCCATATGCCCCAGGAGCCTCTGAAAGTGTTTCAGTGGAACCGCTGTTCTCTGCTTGAACGACTTCAGACAGTTCAGCACTGACCATACGCGCTTGCTCGTGAGGCACGCTATCAGAGACTGAGTCTAACTCCATGCCGAAAAAAGAGATGCTCTGAACCGGGGAGAGCTTGTTCTTTTCCCAGTTGACCTGAAGCCCTAGCCGGCTGAAGTGCCTGAGCACGAGGTCCCTGTGTGCGCATAGCAACTCTCGAGAGTGAGCTAGAATCAGCCAGTCATCAAGGTAGTTGAGTATGCGGACACCCACTTCCCTAAACGGGCAAGAGCTGCCTCTGTGACTTTCGTGGAGATGCGAGGGGACAGGGACAAGCCGAAGGGGAGGACCTTGTACTGATATGACCAGCTGTCAAAAGCAAACAGTAGGAAGGGTCTGTGTCGAGGTAGAACCGAGACGTGAAATTACGCGTCCTTCAGGTCTACCGCCGCGAACCAATCTTGATGCCGGACACACGCCAAAATGTGCTTTGGCGTCAGCATCTTGAACGGGAGTCTGTGCAAGGCCCGGTTCAGAACTCGCAGGTCCAAGATTGGCCGCAACCCACCACCTTTCTTCGGTACGATGAAGTAAGGGCTGTAAAACCCTTTCTTCATCTCGGCTGGAGGGACAGGCTCTATCGTGCCCTTGCGCAGAAGGTTCACGATCTCCACACGCAAGGTGGCGGCGTTCTCGCCCCTCACCGAAATGAAGCAGACGCCGCTGAACCGAGGCAGGCACTGGAGAACTGAATTGCGCAGCCGAGTCAGATGGTCCTGGCCAACCACCGCAATGGGTTGGAAAGCGCTAGCCACGTGTCCAAGCTCCGGGCGAGGGGCACTAAGGGGACGATCGTGTTTAACGTACCTGTGGGTGGGGCCTCGCGGCGGGAGGGAGCAGGGGATGCCACGTTGAGGAGCCTCGTTTCGTCTCGAACTCGTGGCTGCACTGAAGGGACCCTCGAAGCACTTACCTTGCTCCATGTACCCGGCGTCGAGGGGGTTGGCGATGGGGGAGGAGGTACTTTTCGACCGTCCTTGTAGTCCATCACAACTGCATGGCCGTGGGTGTGAGTACGGGGGGCCCGCATTCACAGCGTCTAAGTCGCAGGTGCTCAGTGCCCGGTTGCCGTGATAACGGCGGTTGTAAACACTGGCTATGTGACCCAGGGAGTGAGGAAACTGCTCTTTTGAGAACATAAAAGAAAAGGAAATCAAAGATTTACCTCCCGGCCCTCCACCGGGGGATGGTGTGGTATGGATACCAGCCCCGGGTTTGCAGCAGACATCTCGCTCCCTGGGTCGTCCGTCTCAGGGGCACTTAGGAGCCTTCTGGGTCCTCGTGCCACCCTGTGAGGCGGGGGGCGTGAGCTTCCTGTGGGGGACTCTACGCTGGGGCCGAGAACTGGGCTTGGGCTGAGGCGGAGCCGCCTGGGCTTTCATTGCCGCAGGGGGATGCCCACGGTGAGCAGACAGGATATGAGATCTTGAGCCACGCCGGGGTGAGATGTGTTGTATAGCCTCCATCTGCTTCCTCACCGCTGAGAACTGCTGGGCGAAGTCCTCGACGGTGTCGCCGAATAGGCCGATCTGGGAGATGGGGTGTTGAGAAAGCAAACCTTGTCCGCGTCCCTCATCTTGACCAGATTCAGCCACAGGTGGCGTTCCTGGACCACGAGGGTGGACATCGCCTGCCGGAGTGCTCGTGCCATGACCTTCATTGCCCGGAGGGTGAGGTCGGTCACCGAGCACAGCTCTTGCATCACATCGGGATCAGGACTACCCATGTGCAGTTCCTTTAGTGCCTTGGCCTGGTGTACTTGCAGGAGGGCCATGGCATGCAGGGCAGAGGCGGCCTGACCAGTGGTGCTGTAGGCTTTGGCCATCAGAGACGACGTCGTCCTACAGGCCTTGGAAGGGAGTGCCGGGCAATCCCGCCAGGTGGCTGTGCTTTGCGGGCACAGGTGCACCGCAACCGCCTTATCCACCTGAGGGACCTCCGTATACCAGTGGGCCACCCTGCCATCAAGGGTAGTGAGAGCAGACGAGCTGGGAGGTCGGTTTCGGGCAGAAAAAGTTGCCCTCCACGATCCTGTCAGCTCGTTGTGCACTTCCGGGAAGAAAGGGACTGGGTGGGGGGCGTGGCTGTGAGCGGCGCCCTGAACCCAGGAACCAATCATCTAGCTGCGAGGGCTCAGGGGAGGGTGGAAGTTTCCACTCCAGCCCGACACACGCGGCGGCCCGGGCAAGCATGGTGGTCATCTCGCCGTCAGCCTCAGACTGGGCGGGCTGACCCGAAGGTGGCAGCCCAGTCGAGTCCTCGGCATCTGACATCGCCAGTACGCTCTCCGATGCAGCGATCGAGCACTCATCCCGCTCCGGAGCTCCAAATGGGACACTAAGCTGGCCCTGGGGCGAGCTGGAATCCTCTCGGAAATTGCCGAGGGCAAACGAGCGTGCTGGGGAATGGGAGTTCCACAGGGATTTACCCGGCGGAGCCGGGCCCATTGAAGCCCCCAAATCGCCTCCAGCGTCAGCCGGGCCAGCCTCGTACCCGGAGGTAAAAGGCAAGGCGCGGCTAGAGTGGCTTTCCCCCGGAAGAAGGAAAGCCGCGACCACAACTTTGCCATGGTCATATTCTCGCAATGAGAACATGAACCATCCATGAACGCTGCCTCAGTGTGATCGCTGCCCAGACACGTGAGGCAGCGCCCGTGGCCGTCGGAAGTGGAGAGATAGCGACCGCATCCAGGAATCACACAAAGACGGAAAGGCATCTTTATAAAGATGCATCCAGGGGCAAAATCTGCACTCGTCGTGCAGAAGGAGAGAAAGCCGCTGGAAATGCACCGTATATCCAACAGCATACGCTTCTTAAGAGGTGAATGGAACAGCAGTAGTATTCAGCTCGCTGATAGTACAACCGCTCGGCTCTGAAGAAAAAATCTGAAAGAGTGGTTGCGAGCCAGCTCCTTTAAACCCATATGTCCGAGGGAGTGGCATGCAAATTCCACTCGCCAATTCTCACTGGCCTTTTCTCAAAAATTTGAGGTGTTCTGGGCTCTCAAGAGCGACCCCTAGTGTCACTACATCGACACAATGTCGAGTGAGTGACAGAAGGGGAACAGCATATAATGTGTAGTTGTAGTGTTTTCAATTTAGCAAAGGGTGAATATAATTTACAAATCACTCCTTTTTGTTTTAATTAGCATTTTTCATGCTGTCCCAAATTGTTTGGAATTGGGGTTGTAGAATCACATTAAGATTCTAGGTATTTCAATAAGTAAATTGTGTGTTTTTAAGATTAACTTGCCAATGTCTACCTACAAATAGGCCTATAAGATACATACGTAGGAGTTGATGCCTTTCCAGTAGGGCTGGATGTAGAATGGTCATAACCAGTCTTTTTTGGGGAAAGATTGCCAAGTGTCATATCCTTGACTGAATGCCCAGACGATGACCCTGTTCTTGGGGACATAATGTTGGTGGTGCCCTTGTCTGCCTGGTTGTTGCTCTTGTAGCCTACACCCATATAACTGGGGTTACTTATATCGGTGGCCAGAGAAGAAGGTCTGTCAAATAATTCATGAAAAAAATGTTTGTTTGTTTTTAAAAAAGAAGAAGAAAGAGATTGACTTGAACTAACAATAAAAATACTTTTACACAACTTATTAATATTGGTTGATGTTAATTGCAACATACTGTATACAAATGCATTTATAAAATTATAAGGTGTATATATTAACATTAGGTCATGCATTATGAACTTTCATGAACTAACAATTATAGGAATATTCTGAGTTCAATACAGTTTAAGCTCAATCAACAGCATTTGTGGCATAATGTTGATTACCACAAAAATATATTTTGACTTGTCCCTCCCTTTCTTAAAAAAGCAAAAATCTGGGTTACAGTGAGGCACTTATAATGAAAGAGAATGTGAGCCAATCTTTAAACATTAAAATACTCACTGTTTCAAAAGTATAGCCACAAGACGTAAACCATATCCGTGTTAACATGATTTTAATATGATAAAATCGCTTGCTAACAAGTTAAACCCCACTTCCATTGTAAGTGCCTCATCGTCACCTCAATTTTTGCTTTTTTTTTAAAGAAAAGGAGAGACAAGTCAAGATATATTTTTGTGTTAATCAACATTATAACATAAATGCTTTCAATTGAGCTTAACTTGAATTGAACCCGGAATTTTCCTTTAACAATTGTATCTTTATGAATTTTACATTAATTCAGTAAAAAAAAAAAAAATTTTGTTCATTGTTAGTTCATGATATCTAATGCATTCATTAATGTTAACAAATAGAAACTGTGTTACTAAACAATAAAAGTCTGGATTAATTCTGTGTACAAACATAATAATCATATATAATATTTAAGACATTTAGCATTTAGCTTTTATTTAAAAAGTAATGCAAAAAAAGAGGGAAGATACTTTTTGGTATTATCTCCTGTTTTGCTCTTACTGGCTGCTGGGTCATCTCCAACTTTAATGAAATCTGAAGAAAAGAAAGGCAGCTTTAAGGAAAGGAACATAGCCTGCCTTGGTACAAAACAATGACAAATACACTATCAGGGTTCCATCTAAATAAATGTTAATGTAAATCTCTTGCTCCAAAAATTGTTTATTGAGTAATTCACAGGAAAATACTCAGCATGATATTGGAGTAACCGAGCAGTGTGATTGTGAGAGATTAACTTATTAAAGCTTACATGTATTGCAATTTGGACCGTTTGAATCAGGCATTGTTGTAGTTATATCATTTTGTGCACTCACCATACAATTTCTCTGTCTGTTTGCCTTCAGATGTGCGAAGCTGAATGCTACCTGTTAGCAGGCCTGTGCGCTCACCATGATGTGTGAGTTTGATAGAGAACTCTGTGTAAGCGTATTCTGCAGAACGCAGAGCCACACAGCCCTCACCTAAAGGCATATAACACAATGAGCTATATTATCAGTTTTGATTTATCAGACAAACTTCACCTAAACAGTAATTATGCAGTGGGGAAAGAGGCAGAGAAAGCCTTGAGGTAAACCAAGACCCAAAATTAAGAGTAAACCTACAGCACTACAATCGTTAAAGATATTAGTGTGCTACTAACCTCAAATAGCTAAAACTGAGGGTATGTGAGTGCTAGTAAGCTTACACATATTTCAAGTAAACTTACCATATGACTCATCACAATCTGTGGACTTAATGCAGATGAGGATATGTTGATCGAGGAGGTATTCTGGGTCTGCAATGATGGGGGTGAGCTGCAAAGTGATTTAACAACAATAGAAAAAAAAAGCTTTTTATGCATAACGTGTCATTTACTATCTTTTTATTTATAATGTGTTTGCTAATAGAGTTTTTACCTCAACTTGTCCCCCAAAGCGTACTTTTATTGAGCCTTCTGTATTCTCTTGATTATCTCCTTCTGGACTCTTCACAAACTCTAGAAAATGAATTGGAGACATTCATTTTGTATTTGTGACCAAACATACGCCACTGTTGCCTTTTTAATGTGATAATACAAAGAACAAAGAAATAAGGGGGTGATTTATGATATAATATTTAAAAGTATAATGGATATAGCTCCTCACTCTCCAAGCAGCTTGAGTGATACTCAATGAAGAACTTGGTCTTTGATTTAGTAAAAAGAACAGCCACACAGTTCATGAATTTTATAGCACCCTGAGCATCCTTTGACAGATCTGTAAAGAGTAAAATAGTTCATCATTTTTTTTCTCTCTATAGTGATTATTGTTACCATAGTTAATGATAAACTTTCAACATTTACTAAATCATGAATAGTTCCAGTGTGGTCAAATCTAAATATATTTTTGATAGCAAGTTAATTGACGGAGGAATGTCTTACCACTCTTTGAGACAAACTGTGAACTCACACCAACGTCAAATGTGGCGAATACAGGGGAATGGTCACTTGTCATGATATCATTGGTGCATCCTAAATAATTAAAGTGTATTGATAAATTGTCATGGTTAAATATGGATGCATCTTAACTGCATTGATATACTGATATATTGTATTTTATAATCAGTACACTAACCATATGAGTTGCAAACCGCATGCACCATAGGATAGGATTTGCGAAGCACACGGTCGCACCATGAAGGCAGGTTGTATTTTGTCTGTTTGTGAGATCAGATATATATGTAAACAACATTTTTGTCATTTAATTTGGGACAGAATTTCTTTATATACTATATCTGCTCAATGGATAGTGTCCCTAAAGATGAGGTTGTTCGAGCATGTCTAGTGCATAATTGCTTCAGATGGAGATGGTAAGCTAAACAGATGATTAACACTGTACCCCTGTGGCCTTTGCTTTGGTGTAGGCATACTTCTCCCTTGTGTCTCTCTCAAAACGATAAGTGGGGGCAAATGTAATCTCCTCCTCCTCTGTGAAGTAAAACATACACAACAAGGATTAAATACTGGCATGTTGGCAAAGTTAAGGATGATCCATTAAGATTTAGGGTTCACAAACAATTTGAATTGCCTTTTTTCTTTACAAAGGACCAATTTGTAAAATGATGATCATAGGTGCCTGTGACGAGGAGGAGAGCGTGGCCAAGCCATAAGGATGGACGCCCGGCACTGAATCATCCCAGTCAGCTGGGAGAGGGATAAAGAGGAGCCGGAGATGGCAGTTTGAGAGAGAGAGAGAGAGACGCACGAAGCTGTGTGTGTGTGTATGCATCAGTGTTTACGTTTAGTTGAAAGTCTTTGCCGAAGTCTTGAATTAAAAGTCTTCGAGATTGTTAATCCGGTTCCCGCCTCCTCCTTTCCCTTAAGCAAGAGACCTTGTCTGCTACACTGGTGTCGAAACCTGGGACTGGAGGAGGTCCATGCTGTCCTGGAGACCTCACTGCTGGATCAAGAATGTGATGCCGAGGATATACGATCTGGTGGTACTTGAGCAGTTCATCAGCGGTCTACCGATGTGGTCCGCCAGTGGGCGGAGGAGCCTGTTGCCGTCCGCTAGGAGGCGGAGGAGCCCGCTGCTGTCTGCCAGGAGCTGGAGGAGCCTGCTGCCGACCACCAGGAGCCGGAGGAGCCTGCTGCCGACCGCCAGGAGGTGGAGGAGCCCGCTGCCAGCCACCATGAGGCCACCTTTAGCCTATAATGTTCAGCAAGTGTCCGCCTAAAATCGGGCTCAAGGGTCCTTATAGTAGATTGATGTTAGCTAGTATGCTCAGTTCCCCAGTGAAATCTTAATCACGTCTGTGAAATAATCAATACTTTTAACCAGTGTTGGGTGTAATCCAATTACAAAGTAATTAGTTACTGTAACCTAATTACTTTTTAGTCAAAAAGTAGTGTGATCCATTATATTTTAAATTCTTGTAGTCAGATTACAGTTACTGACTTTCAATTCATTTAATTATTTTTAAGTACATTATGGGGTTATGCTTATTTCTAATATATTATTTATGTAGAATACATGAATTAGGGAGAATTGGATAAGGAGAATTGTGAGGTGCTAAGTGTATGACTTGTGTGTAACAATGAACAAGAAATATAGAAATTTTGAATTGGTTGAGCAGAAAAGTGTTTTAGAAAGTAACTTAAAAGTAAAGTAATTTGTAAAGTGATTACTTTTCCAATTACATAAGTCATTAGTAAAGTAATATGATTACAATTTTAGAGAAATAATTAATAATTTGGAGTGGATTACTATTTTAAGTAACTTACCCAACACTGCACATAAAAAAACAAAACAAAACGCACTTTGGTTGGTCCGGTCACTAGGTGTAAAGCCCCGTTTACACTGCCAGCGACACAGCGATAAAGAGATATGATCTCTTTCATTTGCAATGAGTGCAGAACGACTTCCGTAGACACAAGTAACAGCGACTGTTGGCGACAAGATGGGCGTAGCGAGTGACACAACAAAGTTGAAAAAAGTTTAACTTTATGCAAATGACAAGCGTCAATTGGTAGTGCCTACCAATGGGAGTATAGTCAGTGGAGCTCACATCATCTCAAATGCAGGCAAAATTGAAAATTTGAGTGATTTTACTGTTCTATATGATTTGTCTGTTACCGCATACATGGAAAAACTAAAACTGATGAGTGAAAAATGCATTCAGCACTGCTGCAGTTCATGTTAAAACACTTTTCTATGCAAAAATGTTAATTTTTAGCAGCAAGAAAGCTGATTCCATGTCAAATTAGAATGATGTGTTGGAAATTTACAGTATTCTGACTGAGTGATATGTTGATAGATTGTTAATCTTTTTCATGATCTGATGCATTGCTCTTCTGCAGGTTAGATAAAAACACCCTCCACTACAGAATATTCCTTTTTAGAGACAAGAGAACAGATTCCTTGTCAAATTAGAATGATATCTTAGTTTGATCTCATCTGTGATCAGATTTTCAAAAGCTACGCCCACCAATAAAGTTACAACAACAGTAGAAAGAACACCTACTACAGACATACAGTAAAGGGAATAGCGTCATCAAGCAATAAAGTCGCTGGCAGTGTGAACAGGGCTTCTGGTCTCTTCTTGTCTCAGCTGGTTGCAATGACCAGACCTTATAGCATTTAGTCAAAAGGCTGGCTACACAAGACTAAATGAAAGGTAACAAAGTACTGTAACAAACATGTACAGCTTATAATCAGCTGTATAATCAACAGATGCAGCATGAGTACAGTCAGCTGGGGCAGAACTGATTCTCTGCAGTGAGTAAAAGAGGGAGAGAGAAGTAAGCTCTCACCGTAGTCTAAGAAGACCTTTTCCTCTTCCCTCTCCATGTTAAGCTGATCTCTGGCTAGCAGGTCCTGATACTGCTGCTGTTTGATCTTCATCACAATGTTCTCTGCTTCCTGCAAAGAGCAAACAACAATGCAAAACTATGCTCTTCCTGTTGATGTCAGGAACTCTTGTACATGACTCTTATCGTAGTAGAGGAACTGCCTGATCTTTTAAGCTACGATCACTACTATACTCTCTTAACCACAGAGGCAGTCTAAAAGTATCATATAGAAATGCTATATGTAGTCATCCACTAAATTAAATGAAAATTAGGTTTGTGTTCTAAATATTTCTTCAATATTTGCTAAAGGAGAAAATTAATACCCTTAATATAAAAAAACAAACTGCAAAATATTCAAACCTTTTCCTTATGTGTGCAACGAGCTTAAATGTTGATGCACATTTATTTCAACTCACCTGTGATGGCAAGTCAACCCTATAATTCAGATCTCCCAACCAGAAGAGATGTGTGAAGCTATGTGTGATATCAAAAGGATTCAGCTTCTTATCTCCCAAATTCAGAAAGCGCAGAATACTGATGTAGTTTTGGTTTCGTCTAGAAAAGGTACAGATGTCAGTTAAAGGGATAGTTCACCCAAATATTTCAATTGTGTCATTATTTACTCACCCTCATTTTGTTCCATACCCATACATTATGACTTTTTTTCTTCTGTGGAACACAAAAGGTGATGATAGTCTGAATGTTAGCCTCAATCACCATTCACTTGAGTTGCCCTTTTTTCCATACAATGAAGGTTATTGGTGACTGAGGCTTTCAGTCCCTAGCATTCTGCCTACCATTTCCTTTTGTGTTCCACATAAGAAAGGATCTCATACAGTTTTGGATCAACATGAGGGTGAGTATATGATGGCAGAAGTTAATTTTTTGGGTGAACCCTAATAAATTGCAGTTTGGATATTGTATTTATGTGGAATACATATGTTGATTTCACTGACTGTTTTTTGGGTTGTGGCTTACCTCAGCTTCTTTTCACTTCCTGAGGTCAGGTGACTGTTGACAAACCCAAAGGAGGTTCCATTAAACATAAAAGACACCCCCACTGCTCCCTTATTCCCTATAACACACATACATATTCACATTTGCTTTTAACACACAAAAAATAATTGTACTTCACTAGATTTACATGTTCCTTCAGATTCTTTTATGAAAAGGAAAGGGCAAAAACAGACCTAGAGCATTAGCTATGCCAGTCTTAACACTGCCAGAGAAGACATGAGAGATGCGGTTCTCATGTTCCGGCTTGGCTAGAACCACAATTCTTATACTCCACAGTGTTTGAGTAGCTATCTGTGGAAAAATCAAGCAAATGGTTATTTCACTGAAAGGGATAGTACTGTACATACAAAAGTGAAAACTCAGTCATCATTTACTCACCCTCTTCCACTGAAACGTACAAGGAGATGACTGTTTACTTTAATTTTATGAAAAAAAAAAAAAAAGAAAAAAGAAAAAAGAAAAAAAAAGATGCATTAAAAGTAAATCGTGGCAGAGGCTGTCAGTCTCTTACATTCTGCCTAAATACCTCCTTTTGTGTACCTTGGAAGAAAGAAAGTTATACGCATTTGGAAAAACATGAGGGTGAGCAAATGATCATAGAATTTTCATTTGTGGGTGAACTATCCCTTTAAATGGTCAAACATTTAACACATTCATACAAATAGACACACAAAATGTATACAGGTAGTTAAAAGAATCATGACTCCCAACAGAGTGTGGAATGATTTAATGTAATAAACAAACCACTTTGTAGCCTGAATCTGGCCTTGTGTCACTTACATGTTTGAAGCTAATGTTGGTTATATTCCTAAGGGCTCCCCTAACATTGTCTATCCATTCCTTCTCTCCCAATGGGTCCTCCTGTGTCCCAATGACATAGATATCATGTGGGATTTGATTGGCTGTGTCATCATGGGTTTTTCCCTGACCCTTTGACTGGAACCAGGAAGTGATGTTGTGTGGTGGACTTGCATTTCCTGAATGGACAGAACCAGTTTACTTCACTTCACCTGTACTTGCTTTTAATTTATTCCCTTAATTCCCTTCAAATTAAGTAATTAACTTACTTATTGAATTTGAGAAAGTTTTTACAAGCAGATTCAGATTAAATCATTTTCATTGAGCCAACATAATTTAGTTATATTATGTCGTACTTTATTAGGTTTATTAGGTCGCTTTGAATCATCCAACCATGCATCCACATGAAAAGCATTGCAGATAGTGTCCAGGAGGGTCATTTTATGAGTTTTCCAGGTAAAAAGGTGAGGTGTGCACAGTAAACACTGAGGAGAAAAAGTCCTGGGAATTTCTTTAATACATTAACTATAGAAAGTAATAAGAGGACTCGTTTACGTTAAGGTCTTATGATGTTTTCTGTGAATTTAAATTAGTTCAACCACTGAGGTCTCTGGATGGTCATAAACTAAGGTCAATATTTAATAATAGAAAATAATAACAATATGTCTTTACAGAGTTGGACAGTTTTCTAATTTTTATTGTTGATTTGTACTCTAAATGACATTATTAGTAAGGAAGAAACATGTAAAAATCACTTTGGTGTAGGGTAGACTGAATACAGTTGTAACAGAGTACAGTTGAAACACTGTGAATATTTCCAAACTCAAGTTTGAACTTTCATTTTCAGTACGCATATTCACATTAGTTGGGGTGGGGTGGAATAATAGGGTTCAAAACAGTGTTACTATGAATGCAAAAGTCTTGTACAATCAGGCCAGGAACACACTGAACAAGGAAATCAGAGTGGCTAAAAGAAGATACTCTGAGAAGCTGCGTCAGTGTGGAGTGGCATGAAACAAGTCACAAATTACAGGACTCCTACCCCCAACCCTGTGTTGGACCAACAACTGGCTGATGACCTGAACGTGTTCTACTGCAGATTTGAAAGGCCCAATCTCACACCCCACACCCACTCTGACCTTCACTTCACACAAACACCAACACCTCCTGCAACTCCCCTACTCCCCCCTCCTGCTACTCAACCTGCACTTAAGATCTGTGAGGATGATGTGAGCCGTGTCTTTCGGAAACAAAAGACGAGGAAAGCTTCAGGCCCTGATGGCGTCTCACCAGCATGTCTTCGATCCTGTGCTAACCAGCTGGCCCCCATCTTCACACAGATTTTCAATAGATCACTGGAGCAGTGTGAAGTCCCATGCTGCTTCAAACACTCAATCATTATTCCTGCACAAAGAAACCAAAAATCACAGGACTTAATGACTACAGACCTGTTGCCCTGAAGTCTGTGGTCATGAAATCATTTGAGAGACTGGTGTTGGCCCACCTGAAGAACATCACTGGACCATTCCTAGATCCCCTTAAATTTGCTTATCGAGCAAACAGGTCTGTGGATGATGCAGTCAACATGGGATTGCATCATATCCTGCAACATCTGGACATACCAGGGACATATGCAAGGATCCTTTTTGTGGACTTCAGTTCAGCTTTCAACACCATCATCCCAGATATACTCCAGAATAAATTACACCAACTCTCTTTTCCCATGTCTATCTGTCAGTGGATTACCAGCTTTCTGACAGACAGGCAGCAGCTTGTGAGACAGGGGAAACTCACTTCCAGCACCTGTACAATCAGCACTGGTGCCCCCCAGGGATGTGTGCTCTCCCCATTACTCTTCTCCCTCTACACCAATGACTGCATCACCAAGGATCCCTCTGTCAAGCTCCTGAAGTTTGCAGACGACACCACTGTCATTGGCCTCATCCAAAATGACGATAAGGTTGAACAGCTGGCTGTCTGGTGCAGTCAAAACAACCTTGAGCTGAACACGCTCAAAATGGTGGAGATGATTGTGGACTTTTGGAGGAACACCCCATCACTGACCCCCCTCACCATTCTAAACAGCACTGTGGCAGCAGTGGAGTCATTCAGGTTCCTGGGCACTACCATCTCACAGGACCTGAAGTAGGAGACCCACATTGACTCCATTGTGAAAAAGGCCCAGCAGAGGTTGTACTTCCTTCGCCAGTTGGGGAAGTTCAACCTGCCACAGGTGCTGCTGAGACAGTTATACTCAGCAGTCATTGAGTCTGTCCTCTGCACTTCAATAACTGTCTGGTTTGGTTCAGCTACAAAATCATACATCAGAAGACTACAAAGGACAGTTCGGACTGCTGAGAGTATTATTGGTTGCCCCCTGTCCCCCCTTCAAGAACTATACACTTCCAGAGTGAGGAAAAAGGCTGGAAAAATCACTCTGGACCCCACTCACCCTGCCCATTACCTTTTTGAACTGTTGCCTTCTGGCCGACGCTTCAGAACTCTGAGCACCAGAACCGTCAGGCACAGGAACAGTTTTTTCCCTCAGGCTATCCATCTCATGAACAGTTAAACTGCCCCATTGAGCAATAACTATGTGCAATACACAGTTTAGTGTTTTTTATATTTATCCAACACATCCAACCTCTTCTGCCATTTCATTCCTCTGAGAAAAAAAAATAAAAAATTTGCACTGTACAGAACAGATTTGTATTTGCACTGTACATAACAGATAACAGATTTGTATTAGATTGCACTACGTATGTGTATGTGTGTATGTATGTGTGTGTGTGTCTGTGTGTGTATGTACATATGTGTATAACTATTTTTTTTTTTTTTATTATTATTTATGTCTTGCTGCTGTTTTTGTATTGTTGTACACTGGAAGCTCCTGTCACCAAGACAAATTCCTTGTATTTGTAAGCATACTTGGTAATAAACCTGATTCTGAAAAAAAAACTTTAATACAGTGAAAAAGACACTCTATTAGCATAACATAAATATATATAAATAAATAAAAATGTCCAACATTCTTTTGAATGTCCATGTACTAAAATAAAATATTTGATGCCATGAGTGTACCTTAATTTACTATTATTTTGAATGGCCATGGAAAATGAAGCAATGAGATAACAGTTTTACCTGGTTAATTTACCTGATGAACTTTCACCTTTTACTGACCCTTTATGCTTGGCAGAGCTAATGTATGCCTCTAAATCACTTGCACCTTTATTAGCAACTGACACATAAGTGCCAGCTTTACATGTCATACATACTGCTTCCCACGGATCTCAACCTGAACAAAAGCATGGGAATTTTTTGTGCAAATCTTCTGTAAATTTGCACTTTCGTTTGGGCATTGTTTCCACTCAGCTGTCGTTTGCTACTCAGCTGTCATTCGCTTTGCGTGTTCGCAGAGAGATTGACAGGCAGGAATTTGGCCAATACTTGCTGCAAGCCTCTTATAATCGACCAATTAATGTGTGAGAAGGTGGGACTTACAAAGAGGGGTTAAAGCCATAAAGGACATTTTCGCAAATTTAGAAATCCCAGCAGGACGCTTTTTTAAGGTCCGAAAAAGAGGACATGTCCGGGAAAAAGAGGACGTATGGTCACCCTAAGATGGATAGATAGATAGATAGATAGATAGATAGATAGATAGATAGATAGACAGACAGACAGATAGATAGATTTATTCTGTTCCGTATTTGTGCAGTACAACAAAAAGCAAAACGTTTTACAAATTACCTGAAGTTCAGTCAGGAAACTCTGTGGCGCAAGCCGATAGGTTCCCTCAAAGTGATCTTGGTAGCCTGTCAACTTGTTTCGACCAATTACATCAAACATTTAAATAAGCTTACATGGCACATTACCAGCAAGCTGGCCGGTTGCATAAGCATAACCATTAACTTAAGATTTCGTCTAACAATTAGTCTGACTAGCTAAAGACAATGATTGCTAGAAAGCCTGTTGCATAAAACAAGCTCACAGTTGTCTTTAGTAAGATAGTCTAATTGGCATTGCATTGTGAGAAAATAAGACACTGAACAGCTTAAATAACATGCCCGACATTGGGTGCTCAGCACAGTTTTTTCTTTGCTGGAAAATATTTGCCTATTAGAAGAATGCAATGCTTCAAAACCTATTGTAATGAACAAATTTAGTGATTTTAACCCCAAATAATAATAATTTTTAAAAAAATTAAAGAATTTTTTTACCATCTTAGAAGTCAAATCTTCTACAAAGTCTCAACTCAAGTCCTTTTAGCCCTCAACTGAAGCCCCTACAAGCTCAGCTGACAGTTATTTTCAATAGCAACATGGAATATAAACGAAAGTTAGCCTATGGGTCTGCAGTCTTACATTTTTGTCTTAAATTAGAACGATCTAAGTTTTTATGCAACTGACTGAAAAAGTTAAGACCAAAATTTTAGACAACTTGTAAGACTAGTCTAAAACAATTTAATGCAACCGGCCCCTGGTCTCACTGCGCAAGCTATGAGAGTTTTCTTCGCAATTACCCTCCTCCTCCCCAGCTCCACTTGTCGAGATCTGCTTCAGGTATATGTGCATGCCTTGTTTCAGCCGCAGAAACATGTATTTGCATGGTTGTTGTAGCATGTCTATGTATGTCTAGCAGTAGCAAGTCTTCGTACTTGCTCTGAAGCAGCAGCATAAACAGATCTAGTCCGTCAAGACCAAAACTACTAACTTTCATTTTCAGAAATAAACATTTTAAAACTTCATTCTGAGCATCGTCATGACTGAACTGTTCTCAGTCTACTCAGTTGTCATTGAAAATATTAAAATAATCACAATACAGCTCCACTTTAAAAGCCGGCCAGCTGTCTCTCATTGTTCGCATACGTTCATGTTTTTACCCCCCATCTCCACCAGTTCAGGTCCCGTCCTTGGCAGGGGTAAGCTCCACTCCCCTATCGTCATTGCCTCCGGCAGGATGTGACAGTTCAAGCAGCGTCTGAGCACTGAACCATAGGACGGGGCTTACGCCAAATGATATAAGTATCTTTTCATTTTAATTTATTCCAATGATCTCGAGTCTTTCTGATAGAACTGTGCTTTACTTCAACATACTGTACAGCAGTCATGTGAAAGTTGCTTATGGGTATGTGCAGAATGAAGGCTATTCAGTGCACTATAAACCCTAAAAAGTACAAACCAATCGCAATGTCTTACCCATGTTCCATGTGCCAACAAAGATGGTGATCATATCCGGCTCAGGTTTTCCTGAGTGTTTGTTCTTCATCTGCTGCAGAAGCTGGCAGAAGCCTTCTCTCTTCTGCAAGAGCATTAACACACATGCAAAATATTGGAAACAATTTAATATTGTTGATGCTTTTATCAAACTATAACACAATTAATAGCTGTGTTTTTGTTTTTGTTTTTTACCTTTGTGTCATTAAAGACAAAGTCTTTGCGCTGGGTTTTTTCCTTCTCTGTCTCCACAACCAATACTAATCTGTTTTGCATCTTCTTTAACTTCACCAGCTGCAAGACTGCAAATTAAGCATGTTTCCCATTATTTATTGGCTAATTTGAAACATCTTGGAATAGTCGAATATGGACCTGTGTTTACCCTTTGCTTTGTTTGACATACCTACTGTATGTCAATTCTGAAACATGCTAAATGTCAGAACAACATTTGATCAAATCTAGTTGTGTGCTGTTTTATCAATGACAGAGTCGTTAGGAAAGTAAGAAGTTTTTACTTTGGCAGGGTAGCATACTTTTATTGTGCACATAGTATTTATCTTCGGGTCCATCTTTGGACTTCTTGAAGTAAACCTTCCCGCCTTCCATATCTACTTTGAGGAACATTTTGTTTGAAATACCAATGGATTCCGATTTGACCTGTTTACACAGAAAAGGATAATACGAACTCATTAGTAACATGTTGTGTTTTCTGTTGTTCCTTAAATAAATAGTGTGACAAAAAAGCACACCGCTGAAAGGACACCGCTATATTTCAGACACTTGTCTTTCTCTAATTTGCATGTGGTTTTGGAGAGCAAAGCAGCAGCGGTAAAAACGTCAATGCTTTCATTTTTATTACAGCATTATGAGAAGCAGGAAGTAAATAACAGGTCATGTCTTTCACTTAATTTATAGAAATCATACAATATATACTTGTATTAGTCTACCTAATCCTTTAAAATTCCAAATACAAAAAACTTATGTATTCCCTGTTGAATTGCATTTCTTACTTCAAATGTCACAGGAGGTATAAGTGACTTTCTGTGCCCTCCATCATATCCGACAAATTCAAACACAGCATTCTTGGTCTGTGAATTAGAGGGGATTTTATTCAACAATAAAAGTACAGTCTTCTATAGGAAGTTCCCTTATATGTACAGTGTCATGCTGGTTGTGATGCATAAACAAAGGAACAGTGATACCTTCTCTTCTACTGAATATATAAGCTCAGTCAGTTGCTCAAGTCTGAAAGCTACAGACTGATTCATAGAATCTCCAGAAACCTGGAAGACATGCAAAATCCCTAGATAAAATTTGTGTATAATCACCATAAAACAGTTTTATATTCTAAATATCAACATTCTTTTCTCATTTCATTGCAATTCCGTTATTTGTCTGTAATGCTGACTAACCTGACTCCGTAGTCTCCCAGATCCAGGAGAGAGAGGCTGATCCAGAACTCTCTGCAGTGCCTCAAGGCTCGGAATCGTGCGGGCAATTTCACTACAAAAAGTAGGAATCTCAATTAACGATTATAAATGCAAACATGGATACTGTCAGTTACAATGCAAGGGTATGTAGTAGGCTAGTGATGCACCGAAATGAAAGTTCTTGGCCGAAACAGAAACAGAAAATTCTGGACACACAGGGCCAAAAACCGAAACTGAAATCTGAAAATCATTATTTTAAATTAGACTTTGTTTGGAATAATTAAATCCTAAATGTTATTATTAGGGATGCACCAATGCATTGATATCTTCAGAGGCGATATGCTAGGTGTGTGTGAGAATTCTCCTCCCTGCTCAGTAGGTGGCGAAATGCACAAGGAATGCAAATCGGCAAAAACAAATGAAAAAGAATGTGGAAGTGAAAGCGTAATAGAAAGATTTATAGACAAAAATGACTTAAAGATTGATCTGTTTCTCACCCACACCTATCATATCTCTTCTGGAGATATTAATTTTACCACTGGAGTCATATGGATTAGTTTTATGAAGTGATGCTTGAGTGAACAGGACGTTCCATTTTACAAATCCATCTCGCTTCGATTCCTCCATCCTTGTTTCCTTTCCTTGCATGGTTTCCTATGAGGGTGGAGATAGGAAGCGAGGAAAGGAAGCAAGGAAAGGAAATGAGGATGCACAATTTCAGAAATGAGAAGCACCCCAGGACATTTCATTTTACAAATCCATCTTGGTTCGATTCCTCCTTCCTCATTTCCTAAGAGGGAAGAGCTACAGTAGGAAGAGATGAAAGGAAGCAAGGAAAGGAAACGAGGATGCACAGTTTAAGAAATGAGAAGCACCCTGTATATTTACTTGCTAGTTGTTAAATACATCCTTTTCGATTCACAAAACTATTTTTTGGCTTTAAAAGACTTAAAATATAATGCACAAGTCATATTTACTACTTTAATTGTGCTTTTATGCTTCTTTAATGTCATATTGGTGCTTGACAGTAATGATCACGACACACAATAAAACACAATACTGGAGCACTGGAAACACTATTTATTAATGCGCTTATGACCAAGAGAGCGATCACTTCACTTCTGGGCATGTGGACTTTAATGTTCAACATAAACAGTGCTTATTCTCCATGTGAATGTTTCTGTTACCGGATTTTAAAGTAACAGTTTCTGTTCAAATTTTCGGCCAAGATTTTTATCCTTTTTTCTCTTTCGAACAGAAGATGGATATTTACAGTGGCCGAAATTTCAGTTCATCCTTAGTATAAAGGGTCAAAAATGATAAGAAAATGTGAACAAGTGAAAAGACCTGACTCTAAAATCTGATTGAATGAACATGTTTGAAGATATAGTAAAATGACTATATTAGCACATCATTAACTGCACATACAGTATTAATGTGTCAAATTGCTACATTGCCTACAGTTAAGATAATGAACTATATTACTTGGTGGTAGAATAGTTTATTCCAATAATCTTTTGACAAATTTTACTGTTACAATCTGCTATAAGTCATACCTAAGTACACCCCTTACTCGTGGTAAAATCGCTGGAGCTTATTGCTTAATAAATACAAAAAGTGGCATTACCAAATCAAGGGCATCCAGTCATTCTTTTAAAGTAAGATTTCTAGATTTACACTGTAGGATGCTGATTAATTGTTACCTGTTGAGGTTTTTGCAGATACTCAGTGTGAGCTTCTTAAAATTGGGCAGAGTAGGGTTTCCATTCTGCACCTGCTCTGCATCTAGACACAGAGATGAGCGGAAATATTCCTGGATGGACTTCTGATGGTCCACGGATAGACTAGATATGAAGTACCAGAATCATTAGCACACTAGAACAATACTACATAGTGAAATTACTCTAAACTAATGGAGTCCAATGTACAACACAAATACAAAATCACTGTTCAAAACCATCTGTTTTAAGTGGACTAAATTAGCCAAACATCTCTCTGCAAAGCCAGGCCTTTATAGCCATGATTTTAATCATATCAAGAAATTATATAAAATAAAGTATGATAGATTAATCTCATTGTACTTTGATATGTCCATTTGCTGCAGACGCTGGATATAGGTGTCTGAGATGGAGGGGCGGGTAAGCTCCATTCCTCTCTCTGTTCCTCTGGACATGTCACTTTGGAAATCTTTACATTCATTAGGTGTGAAATTTCTGGGTGGAAGCTGAGGAGGTAAACTGACTGGCTCTGCAGAAATGGAGATCAGAACAATTACAGCCTTTAAAGATCACACTTACTTAAAAGCTTTTCGACTGGTTTTGGTTCGGAGCCCTGTTTTTACATTGGACATCAAGTAGCGATCCAAAGCTGTATCAAAAGTAACAAAAATGTCCTTAAAAGGGGGCCTGGGTAGCTCAGTGACTGACTACCACCCCTGGAGTCGCGAGTTCGAATCCAGGGTGTTCTGAGTGACTCCAGCCAGGTCTCCTAAGCAACCAAATTGGCCCGGTTGCTAGGGAGGGTAGGGTCACATGGGGTAACCTCCTCGTGGTCGTGAATAAGTGGTTCTCACTCTCAATGGGGCGTGTGGTAAGTTGTGCGTGGATTGCAGAGAGTTGCATGAGCCTCCACATGCTGTGAATCTCCGTGGTGACATGCACAGCAGCCACGAGATAAGATGCGCGGATTGACGGTCTCAGAAACCGGATTGAGGTGAGTAAACATGCCACCACGAGGACCTAGTAAGTAGTGGGAATTGGGCATTCCAAAATTGGGGAGAAAAGGGGATCAAATAAAAATAATTTTTTTTTTTTTAAATGTCCTTAAAACCAAACATTAAAATATATGATTAGACTTTATTTATTACATTTTTAGCCAATAGTTCACAGCACAAAACACATTGTGGTCACCACAATCCATGTTTATCCTCATTGGATTTGAGGATATTTTCTTTTACTTTGTATAGTTTTTTTGTTTGTTTGTTTGTTTTGTGGATGAGGGTATGCCACAGAACCTGTCCATGTTGGCATCTGCTTAAGCCTGATTCTACTAAGTGACAGATACATTTGCACCAAAATATTACAGAGTTTGATTGAACACATGGCATTTCACATCAACAGCAAAAGATATAGAAAGCATTTTCTCCTTTTTAAAAGATAAACCATTCCCTCAGAGACCCAGCATAGCAGAATTGCAATTTAAAATAATTAAATAATATCTCATTTTCATTAAATATGGGTAAAAACAACACATAACAATAGTTGACACTCTGAACTGTATCACAACAATAGTTTCCACAGGAAAAAACCCCCCACATATTAACTGTCACAGCTTGCTAAATAAATGCAAAAAGGTAACAGCTATAGTTGACTCAAAACACTTTTGGAACAATTTTAGCAATTTTCAAAAAGTAAGTATTTGACCTGTAATATTTTCTCTAAATTTTCAACATGTTTACTAATTGATAAATGATTAGCCTACATCCTTCGAAAATATAAACTTTTATAAATTTGAGACAATTTTTCTATGTGTAGCAAAAGTGCAACTGTCACATATTCCCTGTTTTTGTGTTTTTATTTTGAAATTCTTGTTTAGTTCCTTGTTCCTGTTTCCTGTTTGTGTTGTAGTCCTTTTGTAGTTTCATTTTATGATTGGTTTTCTCCTGATTGTTTCCCAGGTGTTCCTCATTCCCTGATTGTTTCCCCGGGTTTTCCTTGTCTTCTCTTGTGTATTTAAGCCCTTGTTTTCCTTGGTTAATTTGTCAGTCTTTACATGTGTTGTCATGTTCTGTGCTTGGTTTCCCGTGTTTAGTTTTTTATATTCTGAGTTTCTTTGTTTATCCTTTTGTTAATAAAGCTGCGTTTAGATCCTCATTCCTCGCCTGCCTTGTCACAGAACGACTGACCGAAAGATGGATCTAGCAGCCATGTTCACTCAATTGAGCCAGGCGGATTTACCCATTAGGGAATACTCCCGTTTCCTCTGCACCATTGCTAGCCTCACAGGTTTTGAGGACTCCCACCTCAAGGCAATATTCCAAATAGGTTTAACCTATTATTGGTGGAGGGAATTACCTGAGATGGGAGACTACACATGGAGAGAATATGTGAGGTTAACCCAGGACACTCTGGAATCTGAGGATCTTCCTCTCCCTACACTGACCCCGGCTTCAGTAGTCTCGAAGCCTGCCACGGCCCACGAGCCAGCGCCCACGCCTGCCACAGCCAAAGAGCGGGAAGCCTTGTCTGTCCCAGAGCCAGCTTTGCTAACTTCGGCCATCAAGAGGAGAAGAAAGGCTTCTGTTCCCAAGTCTCTTCCCACGTTCGCGACCACAGAGGTCGTTTCCCAGTCATCCAGGACTCATTGTTTAGAGTCTCCCGCGGCTCCGTCCCCAGAGTCTCCCGCGGCTCCGTCCCCAGAGTCTCCCGCGGCTCCGTCCCCAGAGTCTCCCGCGGCTCCGTCCCCAGAGTCTCCCGCGGCTCTGCCTGCATCCCCAGAGACTATTCCTCCTGCGGCTCCGCTGCCTGACCAAGTCCCTGTCCTGTGGCCACCTCCCAGGCCTCCTGACCCTGTCTCGGCCCTGCAGCCGCCTCCCAGACCTCCTGACCCTGTCCCCACCTTGAGGTCATCTCCATGGTCCCCTTGGTCTCCTGGCCGTCCACCTGATCTGCTCTGGTCCCCTTGGTCTCCTGGCCATCAGCCTGATCTGCTCTGGTCTCCTGGCCATCCGCCTGATCTGCTCGGGTCCCCTTGGTCTCCTGGCCATTCACCTGATCTGCTCGGGTCCCCTTGGTCTCCTGGCCATCCGCCTGATCTGCTCTGGTCTCCTTGGTCTCCTCACTCCCACTGGCTCTGCCTCGGTCTTCCGAGCCCCCAGCTCCACCTCAGCCCTCTGAACCCCTGGCTCTCCATCCCTCCAGCTCTGCTTTGGTCTCAAGCCTCCCTGTCTTTGCCTTGTTCTTCTGCTCCCCTTGTGCCCCCTTGAACTGCCTGTTTGCCCCCTTGTGCCCCCTTGAACTGCCTGTTTGCCTCTTGTGCCCCCCTGAATTTGTTTTTGTTTTTATGGAACGTCTGGAATCTACTCCTTTAAAAGGGGGGGGCTCTGTCACATATTCCCTGTTTTTGTGTTTTATTTTGAAATTCTTGTTTAGTTCCTGTTTGTGTAGTCCTTTTGCAGTTTCATTTTATGATTGGTTTTCTCCTGATTGTTTCCCAGGTGTTCCTCATTCCCTGACTGTTTCCCCAGGTTTTCCTTGTCTTCTCTTGTGTATTTAAGCCCTTGTTTCCCTTGGTTAGTTTGTCAGTCTTTACATGTGTTGTCATGATCTGTGCTTAGATTCCTGTGTTTAGTTTTTTATATTCTGAGTTTCTTTGTTTATCCTTTTGTTAATAAAGCTGTGTTTAGATCCTCATTCCTCGCCTGCCTCGTCACAGCAACGCTGGGCATTAATGGGCAAACGTTTTCTATATTCACACAATGGCGCCCATACAATAAATCATATCCAAATTATTTTCAGCTTTTTTCTGTGCTGTTCTGTCATTTAAGAAATCCTTGTTTTATGGTATTTACAGTATACTACATTATGTAGAGATGGGTATTTTTTATTTATTTTTATTATTGTTTTGATTATACCAGCAAATATATCATAAATAGCCTAAAACTTTTAGTCACTAGTTTTAAATAGTTGAATTTCTTAACTATTCATCATTTTACCCTCACTGCTTGTAATTAATTATTTCTCATACTTTTGTGTGTTGAATTGTGTTGTAAATTCAAAACTTCCTATGTTAAACAGTGGTAAATTTACGCAACCCTTAATGCCCAGCAATGCTATTTTCTCAACGGTTTTCCAAAATCCACCCTGAAACAATATAAACAAACAAGTGGCTTCCTAAAAACACTTTCAAGGAGTAGAAAAAATATATATTATCAATGTTTGGGTCTCTGAGGGCTATACATGTTTATATAGTTGCTGCATTTTATTATTTTGCATTTGTTTTTTCTCTGCTGTCTGCGACCCCTACCAGAACAGACCTACGGCACATGTTTGGGTCATGACCTGCCAGTCGAGAACCAATGATCTAAGTTACTATGGCAACAACAACCATCCAATTTCTCTCTGGTTAAGTGCCTCTGAAACTTTGTTGGGAGATCTACAGAAGAAGCACTTACCTGGTTCCTCCTCTGGCTCCTCCTCCTTCTGCACAGGATACTGAAGGTGTGTAACCAGACCCATGTTCTCTTTATAGTATGCCTCCACCAGGTCTGGCAGTGCAGAGAAGAATCTAATGGGCACACCCTCAGATGCCTAAAAAGCATAGTAACAAGAAGAGGTAACCATGAAAGATCTTCTGTTCTGATTCCACAAGATTGCTCAGTCAAGTCAGGTTTTATGGCATTTTATGATATGCAGACATGCAAATTTGCAAAAACATGCACAACAACCTAACTTACTCTGCTAAAACTTTACAACCAGTCAGTCTTTTAGTTGCTCTTCCTTTGCTTGTCAAAATCCAAACAGTGGCAAATTGCATTTCTTCACATTAAATGGTTTCCTTTAAAACTATGGAGTCAGTGTCTAGTGTGTAAGCCACTGTTTTCTAAGGACTTTGGAGTATAAACTCTTAGTCACCTGATCTGACTTACTGTAAGTCTTGATGCTCAGCAAATATTTTGACCCATTTAAATGCCACATTTGTGATGCATTGAATTAAATGTCAAGCGAGCAATACAAACCATCAACAAATAATTGTTCCCTAACAAAGCACACAATATCCAATCTAAGCTCCAATCATATAATATAACTTGTAGCTCAAGAGGCACACATATACACAAAACTACTGACAAAGCAAGACATTTAGAGCCCCCAATATCATAATTAAAGCTAAGTCTTAATATTATTTGGTGTAAGTTAAAGGACAATGGCAATGCTTTTTAAAATCACACTCTAAAAAGTGTTCAACCCAACATGTCATCTATTTTAGTGTGTCCAATCGCAAGATGTCCGACTCACAATAGATGAAATTTTAGCTTCAAAAACCACCCACGTTCTCTTTACACACTTATCAGCTTGTTAAAAGGTTAGCACAAACTGTGCATTTCAGCTGAATGTATCAACTCTAATTTGAATTTATGACATTTTTTTTTAACTTTCCATTTAAGGCAGGGTGCAAGAGGAACCCTGTAGCTAGCTTAACACCCACGCTGATGGATAAATTAAAACTGAGGCTGTGCTGCAATTCAGTCTTAAAAGAGGAAGAACTGTGGCTGAGAGACATTGAAGGGCATTCTACAGCTCTACAATTTTTGGTTCACCCCCGTCCCTTGAGTGCAGGTTCCATCAAAATGTACCAAACACCACCCAGCCATGAGAGAACAATGCAAATTATAGTTAAAGGTCACCCATCTTGCTTTTCTATGTGGTGGGTCACATGCACACTTTTATTATTTTGCTTGTCTTGAGTTCAGCAGTCATGTTTAGTTTGAATAAAAACACCAATTGGTTTTGCAGCTGCACTGTCACGCGGGTAGTCCAATGCATGCTTAAACGCAGAGGACAGAATAGATGTTTGCTTGAGAGACAAGACACTCACACAATGGTCTCAGTGAGTCTTTAGCAGCTGAAGAGCCAACTGTCACAAGGTCACACATTCATTAAAAAGCGCTACATAGTAAACGGTTTGTGGGATGCCAGATGTTCTGTGCAATCAGTCATAGAGCTAGAAAGTGTTTTGTCGAGTGACCAGGACTTTATGACAATAACATCATATTAACAGAAAATAGATTATGCACATCTGTCTCAGCTTGAAGATTTTATTTATCGGTAATTATATTTCTAGTGACAATCATTTCGGTGCAACTTGGGTGTCAGTGGTGTTGTAGACTGAGTATTCAAAAGATTAAAAATTGATAAATAATACATGTACAGTAGCCATAGTAAAAAAGGACAATTTAAAACGTAAAAAGCCATGCTAGCATCTTAAAGGGATGGTTCTTTAAGAAGAAAATTCTCTCATCATTTACTCACCCTCATGCCATCCCAAATGTGTATGACTTTCTTTCTTCTGCTGAAAACAAACAAAGATCTTTAGAAGAATATCTCAGCTCTGTAGGTCCAAACACTACAAATGAATGGTGGCCAGAACTTTGAAGGTCCAAAATGTACATAAATGCAGCATAAAAGTAATTCACACGACTTCAGTGGTTAAATACATATCATCAAAAAGTGATATGAAAGGCGTGGGTGAGAAACAGATCAATATGTAAATCCTTTTGTACTATAAATTCTCCTCCCTGGCCAGAAGGTGGCAATATGCACAAAGAATGCAAATTACCAGAAACAAAAAACAAATTTGATAGTGAAAGTGGAGCTATATGTAAAAAAGGACTTACATTTTGATCTGTTTTACACCCACACTTATCATATTGCTTCTGAAGACCACTGGAGTCATATGGTCTACTTTTATTCTGCCTTTATGTGCTTTTTGGACCTTCAGAGTTCTGGCCACCTGTCACTTTCATTGTAAGAACCGACAGAGTTGAGATATTCTTTTAAATATTTTCGTTTGTGTTCAGAAGACAAAACGTCATACACATCTGGGAAGGCATGAGGGTGAGTAAATGATGAAAGAATTTTCATTTTTGGATGAACTATCCCTTTAAAGGAATATTCCGAGTTCAATACAAGTAAAACTGAATTGACAGCATTTGCGGCAATTTTGATAATATACAGTGTTGGGAGGGTTACTTTTGAAATGTATTCCATTACAGATTATAGAATACATGCTGTAAAATGTAATTTGTAATGTATTCTGTTAGATTATTCAAGGTCAGTAACGTATTCTAAATACTTTGGATTACTTCTTCAGCACTGGTAGATTTTTTCACATGTTTTGAGTTTTGTTTGTTTTGTTTTTGACAGTAAAAACTCTGCCAGTACAGTAAGACAAAATACACATTAAAAATACATTCTCTGAAAAACCAAAATATCTTATGCAGTGTTGTTTCTAAAACAAGATAAATCAAATTGATCTTGTTTTAAGGATTTTTTGATATTTTTACAGGAAAACAATACAAAAATTATAATCAAGAATATGATTTTTGCCCTAATATCAAAGGTCTTACTAGAAAAAAAGAAATTATGATCCAAAATGAATTTTCTTGATAAAAAAATATGATCGTGCCTGGTAACATGTGCATGTAAAATGGCTAGAAATAGCATTTTAGCTTATTGTAAAGCTGACAATTTAAACAAGGTTTATTTCTATTTCTTGTGCTCCAAACTTACTTCAAACTTACTTCTCTGTCTCTCGTATGAATGTAACACATCATAAGAAAGTGTTTCACCGCTGTTCAAATGCACTTTGGATCGCATCATTTATATGTATAAATGTTTTCCATCTGAAAGGACTAAATATTAAATGAAACAAATGACAATAAAATGCAAAGTAATCTCTTCAGTAATCAAAATACTTCTTGAATGTAACTGTATTCTAATTACCAAAGATTTAAATTGTTACTGTAGTGGAATACAGTTATTTATATTTTGTATTTTAAATACGTAATCCCGTTTCATATATTCCATTACTCCACAACACTGGTAATATAACTGTTAATTACCACAAACTTTTTCTTTTTTTATACATATATATATATATATATATATATATATATATATATATATATATATATATATATATATATATACAGTAAGGCACTTTCGGTGAAAGTGAATATGGCCAGTCCATTAACATTAAAAAACACATTGTTTTAAAAGTATAGTAAATATTGTAAACATTATAAACATGTTGCATTTCAGTATTTTAGTGTCATAAAATTGCTTGCTAAACTTATCAATGTAAAGTTATATCCAATATTAATACTTTCCTAACGACAGAACACCGGTAAACCCTAAAAGTGATTTTATCACACTAAAATCATGTACAACAGAGATTTTATCACAGTATAGTCACGTTAACACATATAATGTTAACGTCTTGTGGCTATGCTTTTGAAACAGTGTGTAGGGTGCAATGGGGCTAAAGGCCCCCTGGGTTAAATGGCACATTTTATTTTATCTTCTTTTAAAACACTAAACAGCAACAAAAACTACCACAGCACTTTTGTTAACACCTGTAGGTCACTATACACTGCAAAATATTTCTGATCCATGAGTTTGATTTTGAGGTGATTTGGTCCAATTTTTAATCATTTTTAAAATGTTGCAAATATATGTAGCTAATGAGATTCCCTGAAATGATCCCATTCATTTTGAGACAAAATACTTATTTGTCATGTTCAGTTTTGTTCAAGCTCATTAAGTTTTTTAATAACTGTCCAATAAGTGAACGGATAGTATTTGGGGTAAAAAGCCCCCTTTAGGCTAAAGGCCCCCATAAAAAACATAGTTTTTCTTAAGTGGGTCGAATAGATTTGTTATGAAAAATGTTCAGAGTTGGCTCACAATGGAGATTCATTTGTTTATAGAATACATGAGACGTTATGAAATGCTAAATGTGATTGAAATGAACAGAAAATGGTTAACCCTTTTCAGAAGTGGATATTTTGAATAAGCATTATCTTAATTTGTTACTCAAAAAAGCATCTTGCTTTAGCCCCATTGTACCCTATTTTAATGTTAAACATAAGGCAGAATGTTAGCCACAGTCACCATTCACTTTCTCTACGTCTCATTTCCATACAATGAAAGTGTATGGCAACTGAGGCTGTCAATCTGCCATGTTCCACGGAAGAAAGCAAGTTCTATGACATGAGGATGAGTAAATGATAACAGAATTTTCATTTTTGGGTGAAATATCCCTTTAAAATAAATCATGAACAATTTCAAAGTGGTGCCACTGCAGTGAGCAACAAACTTTTCAATTATAATAATGCTCGATTGACGTCACAAGCAGAAGTGCCCCGAGTCACACTCTCAAAATAGTCCACTAGCTAGCATACTCAGCACCTGTCTGTGTGAGCGGGAAGCTTAGGGCCAAACAATACTCATGCACAGTATTCAAATCAGAGGTCAGTAACCTCTACCTGCTCGATCATTTGGAGTCACTTTGAGCCAGAAACACATTTTGAGTTTTATGCACTAAAGTAAAAAGAAATGTCTCAGCCAACATTGAAATCAGCAACGGTTTGGAGTGGAAAAACAATAATTATAATATTTAAAAGCTGAGACTTTCCCTTTTACTGTATTGCATAAAACTCAAATGTGTTTCTGGTTCAAAGTGACTCAGAATGTTGGAGCAGGTCAAATATGTCAGTTACATACAGGTATGGTGAATTTCTTACCTGCACTGATAACTTTTTCTCTTCATTTGGTAATATTCTGTAGGTATAAACACAGTTCTGGTACCTGCAAAAGAATGAAACAAGGAAACTCAGATCAGTTTTCAAACAAATAGGTCTCTGTTTTGTATATTGATATAAAAAAAATTATAAGGTCAGAGTTAGGTAAAATTGACAATAGGCACCCAAAGTCAGAGGAAGTTATTTTAAAACCAAAACAAGTTTATAAAATAAGTAGGTTGCATGATCAGAGCCACAAAACCGAGCATGTTTAATATGCTGTATTTATGATGGACTTGACTGTCACCTCATGCAAATCCTCCAACACTTTGTAAATGTTAAACTTCATACTGTTAATTTTTTTTTGTTGTTGTTGTTGTTTTTCATCAAACAACAGTGCAACAGCTTCAATGCAAACATCCAATCTTTTAATCTTATATCTAATGTTAGTGAGTAGTGACAGTTTCCGCGTACTTCCACCTGAGATGTAGCTTTGAGAGTTGGGTAATACTCACAGAACACAAAGGGCATAAGCTCCTTGTATGGATTCACTGTCCCGTAGGAGGAAGCTCCCATCTTTGCCTGCTGTTGAGAGGAGGTCCTCTGCTGTAGACCGAGTGATATTGCCATGGTACCATGGCTGGTGGGAGATCATCCTTTCCCAAGACTTTTCCCTGACTCAGTCTGAAGACACCCAGGTTATTTTGGCCCCAGTTGTTTTCAAGAGGTCATAAACATGAGGCCAGCTTCAGACACCCCAAGTCAATGTCATTGCGTTGTTAGAATTGATAGCCGTTCCTGCTCTGTCTGGCTTTGGGCTTACTGTTTTTCTCTCTTCCTGTTAGAGGGGCGAAAGCTGCAAAAAGGAAGCTGCCACAAACACAAGGGTGAACTTCCTCATTCTGCACACACAGAGTTTAAAAACTCAGAGAGAGGGAGTGTGTGTGCGAGAGAGAAGGCAGAAGAGTGGCCAGGTGACAGCTGCAACACTTTTCTCTGCCACAAAAGAGGTGAAAAATTTGTACTGTAATGTGGTGTTTTTAAGAACTCTTGTCAGAGAGCTCTTTGATTCCATATCAGTGTTTAACCCTGCTAACCAAAACTTTGAGAATGATAACCCAATAAAAGTGTCTGTGTAATGGCCATTACAGTACAAATGCACAGGCAAGGCTCTGTTGAGAGGTAGATTATGGATTTATCTTTTTGAACAAACCACTGGTCTAGAGAAGGTAGTGGCTTCTGGATCACACTCGTCATCTTATGTTATGTGTCAGCATTTGGGTGCAGGTTCACATGGATGTAAAGAAAGGTTCAACCAACATAATAGAACAGAACATATTCTCGTGTAATGTATGAAAGGTATTCAGTGAGAGTGAATATGTGAAAAATGGGTCCAAATTTACACTACAGTGTTTTTTACATAAGCACTGAGTAATGAACATGTAGAATGACTTGTGTAATATTTTTAGGTAATCTAATCTGATTATTTTTGTATTGCCCATTTAATATTTTGATGAAAATAGAATCATTAATTTTAAATGTGTTAAAGGTGAACTAGGGCTGCGTTCCACTTCACTTTTAACATCCACTCGCTAACTCCCCTAAGCACTTCCCCTCGGGGGAATCCCCACCACCATTTTGGAAGTCTGTACCTCTTCATTAAAAAAAAATGTTTTTATCCCCTTTTCTCCCAATTTGAAATGCCCAATTCCCACTAATTAGTAGGTCCTCGTGGTGGCACGGTTACCTCAATCCGGGTGGCGGAGGACAAGTCTAAGTTGCCTCTGCTTCTGAGACAGTCAATCCGTGCATCTTATCACATGGCTCATTGTGCATGACACTGCAGAGACTCCGCATGTGGAGGCTCATGCTACCCTCTGCGATCCACGCACAACTTACCACGCGCCCCATTGAGAGTGAGAACCACTAATAGTGACCACGAGGAGGTTACCCCATGTGACTCCACCATCTCTAGCAACCAGGCCGATTTGGTTGCTTAGGAGACCTGGCTGGAGTCACTCAGCACACCCTGGATTCGAACTCGTGACTCCAGGAGCGGTAGTCAGCGTCAGTATTCGCTGAGCTACCCAGGCCCCATCCATTCCACTTCATTAAGTCAGCGAGGGAAGTTTCTGTTGACAGACCTCAACCCCTCGATTTTGACCCGAGGGAGCGAGCCTACTCTGATGTACGCTTCAGGCAGCTCCATATCAGCAAACTGATTGTGACGTGACAGCATATCACGCTTCATCAACCCCACCCCCACACATCTCTAATGTATAATGGAATTGAAGTCAGGTCAATTAAGCAGTTTAGAAAAGTTATATTGAGATTTAACAGCATAATACTTGCAGCTACCTTAAACTGTTTATCACACAGTTATAGCATGTGTGTTCATTGTTATGTTAACATTTTCGTTTGTGTAAATCTTGATTAATACTTTCTAACAATTTATTCTAATTTAAAAAAAGAAACATATGAGATTTATACATAAGCCTCTGAAATCAATCTCCAAAAACAGTTTTCTCAGGTGCAAAAATCACTTAATAATTCCACAACTTGACACAAGCCTTCAACATGCTCCAAATGATTAAGGGTTAAGGGTGTTCCAGTTAAACCCACTGCACGTCTTCCGCCAGTAGTGGACACTTGCGCAGCGTAAGCAGTGACGTACATCAGAGTCCGTGAGACGGAGGGAAGTTTGCGAGGGAAGGGGATAAAAATTTGAAATGGAACGCAGCCCTACTCGCTTTTTACAACCTCAACGACGTATGCAGCTGACAAATGCGACCTCTGGAGGACGCAGCCTTCGAAACGAGAGATCCTGATTTTTCCCATAAATTAAATTTGCAGTTTGGATGGAAGCATAGCTATTTTCAACATACTTCTAAAAGATACTGTTCATGTATTTATGTGTAAAACTTGAGCAAAAAAAAACTAAAGCAAAAAATAAAAAACTTAGCACACCTTTAAGTACCATTTAACAATAATTTAACATTATACTGTAAAATCATATGGAAACTTGCTATTTGTCAGTTGCAGGCTATACATGTATGTTACTCAAGATAAAAGACAACATGCTTGTATTTTTAATTTTAAAAGAACTGTAATTTAGGGAAAAGACCTTTTATTAGCCTATCCAGCTTTGAAATCAGTAATGAGAAAATGTCACTAGATATGATGTGGAGAGTTACAGTTTGTACTTCATAATTATTCATGAAGCGGTGGCCTTTATAAAACAAGCACTTTTTCTGCCATCCTGAAGAATCTGCCGAAGTCCATCTGCATGGTGCAAAAGCACAAAACTGCATGTGACCGACACCTCTGAAATGTTTGTTTGCAACATGTTGTTTTACACAAGAGTATCTAAAATGATGGACAGGTGGACAATGGCTTGTTTGAAATACATTATTAATACAAGCAGCTTGGTATTTATTTGTGCATTAATTTAGTAACTTAATTTAAAACAGAAACCAAATGCCCTTTGGATTCCATTAAGCATTTTTAATGCAGTGTATCAATTTCGGTTGCTCCATGCACACATGGCTAGATGTTACATAAAATATTTAAAATACAGACCTCTCAGATGCACTAGTTATTGCCTTTGACTGATGGGTGATGCATTTAAGAATGTAATCATGGAATCCTTAAAAATGTAACTAGTACACTACGATTATGCACTTTATAAAATGTAATGGAATCCAATTACTCAATTACAGTATGTAATTAATTCTAATAATAATGTAATATTTGTAATATGCAGACTTTAATGTGAACCTAAAAAATTGGATATAATCTTTGTTTTTTTGTTTTGTGAGAATGGATGGTACCATAGGGCCTAGTCTTCTTGAGTAATCCTGAGTAATATACACACCACACACATTACAGTCCTTGCTTGTTTTGTTTTGGTTTTGTGAGAATGGATGGCACCATAGGGCCAGGTAGTCTTGAGTAATCTTCAGTAATACACACCATGCACATTACAGTCCTTCCTCTCTTTCAGTCTCTTGCTCTGTGAAGATGCCCTGTTACGTTAATGAACAGGAAGCCTTGCTCAAATATTAGAAAAGAGAAGCAAAGACAGAGAGTAAGTGCTTGATTGAGAGAGAGTGAGAATCTGCTGACAGCCCACAGTTTGAGTCACATGATGTGAAATGAGAACCTAAAGACTGCCACAGTCACTTCAGTCTGGTGGTTTCCGTCTTGCCTTTCTCTCACACACGTAACAACACACACACACACAACTATAAAGAAAGCAGTTATGTTCTATAGGCCTACTGTAAATAAGAGCTCTGCGGTGATAGCTATAATGTGTGTGAAAGCCTCCACATAATGATTCGCACAGTACGTTTTCACAAGATTGTGCCTATTGTCATTAGCAGCTGTCACATGAGAAGATACTCAAACGTCAAGTGTTTTTAAGACTAATGGGAGTTGTATGCATTGGGACAATGTTCTTTGTCATTGGGGTGATGACTATGGAGAAGTTCACATGTTGCATCCCTCTGAAAACAGAGAAAGAGAGATGTTAGAAAAACAGTTGCACTGATTCTTTCCTCTGGTGTGGTGAAATGATGCATTCATAATGCTGTTGTAATTGCCAAGACTACCACAATGCATTTTGATACCTCTGATATGATGCTTCTTTTTAAACTTAAAAAACACCATAACCATTTGAGGTTGAATTTATTGTGGAAAATGTACACACATTTACAAAGTGATTAACCTGAATGGATTTTGCACGTGAAATACAGAAAACATTTGAAATAAGACGACATAAAGTCTCAAAGCAAGTAAATACAGTAGATACAGATGGGCTTAAAGTACTTAAAAAGCATCACAAATATGTTAGTCACCTTTATTTGAACAAGTGACAAAACATTATATATATATATATATATATATATATATATATATATATATATATATAGCCTTAATTAATAAGAGGTACATTACAAATATTATAGTATTAATTTAACATATAGTATGAAGCATACATCAAGATGGCTTAATAACATGTGTAGCTGTCAAGGAATGTAAAAATCATTATTCATTTCAGCTCCTCACTGTTTTGGCACCCCTTCACACTCTTTACCACAGTTTCACCTTTATTTTTTGTGTAGTGTAGTATTTACACAGAGTATTCAATGGCTCATTAGTCAGTTTCACACTGATGTTATTATAGCTGCTCAAGTGCTTATAACAAGTATGAGTTAAAGCATGTCATCAGTAAACAGGTAAAAGGCCAAAATAAAAGTTTTTTTTTTTTTTTTTTAGTTTTTTTTAATTTTTAATTTTTTTTTTTTAAAGGCTCCACACACTCACATACACTTTTATATGTCTTCTTGAGCCTTAATGGAGTCTTTCACCACCCATGATTGCTAAAGTTGGCAACTGGCTGATACATAAATTCATGTCACTAGTACTGAAATTTCAGTCACATTAGTTTTTTTCCGCCCAAATTACTTTTACCTAAACATGCCCATATGACATGCTTTGTGAAATGTTAGACTGTTTAAAGTTATTCCTGATGTATGTAATTTTTTCTGTGTTCTTTTTTCGTTCTTGTATCCCAGCTTAATATGCAGAGAACTATAAGCGATTTGTAGATTGACTTCACTCAAAAGTGTAAATATCATAGTTCTGTGGAGCTTTCAAAATATTTCACATTTTGTTTGTGAACTGTGCAGCTAAACACAGAAAGACCAATCTGATCGCAATGTGAATTCACCAATAGTAGGTTGAAAGTTCTACTGCTGAAATTGGTCTGTGCATACCGAAATTCGAACCACTGCCCTTAGTGGCCGAAGCTGGAAGTGCTGTTGAACGTATGGGCACTGGTGAGCTCCAGATTCCGGATGAAATGTCCACAGAGTGACGCCAAAATCAAGTTGTATTTTTGGTTGTAAAGGATGTAATAGAGTCAACAGGAAGTCATATTATATTTACCCTACACCCACACCCAAACCTCAACCCTTAACCTAACCCTCAGTGGAGTAAAAATGTAATTTTAAAGCAAAAATGCAACAACTGCTGTTTAAGTGAATGCGATTACTTCACGGTTTCCACAGGACCAAAACGCTCAAATACTGTGCTATCAGTAATGCCAGAGGGAAAGGTAAACACATTTGAAATTATGTAAAACTGTCTGATGGAAGATGCCAGTAATTTTTTGGCATGGGGTAAATTTTAGGGCAGACAAACATTCAGAAACAACATGTTGATTTCCTGACTGATCTTGTTGGTAACAGTGGCTCAACCAACGGTATGAGTTTGAGGTGTGACTATCTGTTTGTCCAACCAATGGAAGACTGGGAGTTTTCTGGAATCTGTTTTTAAACAGTTATTATTTTAGCAGTTCTGTTTGGTGCTGCTAGTGGTGCAGAAATTGCACACTTCAGCTTTAATTGACCACCAAACAAAGTGTTTACAATCAGGAAGTATGGGCCAAATCACTTAAACAGATGGTAACTAATCATACCACTTTTAAATCAAAACCACCAATGTACCAATTAACCATTCTCTCAGACCTCAGACTTTGCACTCAGAGAGCTCTCATGAGTTCCTTTCAGATCTCCGCTATTTGCACTGGATCCCCCTGACTTCTGTCTGCAGAGAAGCCTGCGAACACTCCCCCTGAACTTCTCAGCAGCAAACAAGTAGACCAGGGGATCCAGAGCTCCATTTAGGCAGGTTAGAGAAGAAGTAAGGCGGTTGGCCAGAGCAAGCCCTCTTTTTATTTGGCAGGACAGATCTGGGTGTCCATAACCCAGAATAAAAGTTGCACGACTTAAGTGATAGGGCAAAAAGCACACTATGTAGATTAGCATGACCAATCCAATCGTGCGGAGAGCTCGGAGTTTCAGAGCAGGCTCCAACCTTGAGCCCTTCCGCAGACTGTGCACTATTAGCAGATAGCAAGACAGGGTGGCAAGGAAAGGGGGTGTGAACGCCACGATGAGGGAGACAAGAGCACGGCTTGAGGCCTTTTCTCTGTACAGCTGTAAGCATACAGTAGAGCCATTCACTTCCGCAGTCTGATGGGTGACCAGTAGGGGTGCCATAGACACTGTCACCAAAGCCCAAAGTGCAATGCTGACTATGTGAGCGTAGCGAGGGTGTCTGACCTTGAGGGAACGTACAGCATGTACTACAGCAAGGTATCTATCACCTGCAACACAAGCCAGAAAGTACAAACTAGCATACATGTTGACATAGAAGAGGAAGCCCGCGAGACGGCAGGGGACTTCACCAAATGGCCAGTGTCCGCCAGTTAAATGATAAGTGGCCCTGAGGGGTAAGATGAAGACATAAGACAGGTCAGCTACAGCGAGATGGAGCAGGAAGACATTGGCTGGAGAAGAGGGGCCTCTCTGGCGAGTGAAGATCCACAGAGCGAGACTATTGCCGTTCAGTGCCATGAGGAAAATGATGATGTAGTACAATCCAAACACCATATTCTCCACTGTATTATCCACAGGTGGACAGCTCTCCATGGATTGATTGGACAACATGGTGGGAAGTTCTGTCAGGGGGGACTCCATCTTCATTACTAAAAACAAAAGAAGGGAATGTCAAACCAATTTATTAATTTATATCATTTTATTTCAAGTGACGTTAGGGTTATTTTGTTGTCCATTCAAGAGATACCTTGCAGCCTTTCAAAGAGACTTATCACTAGAAAACCAAATAAATAACCTCTATTATAACATAAAATGAAATAAACTGTAGGTTATTTTACATACAGTGTCACCAAACCGTAATTGGACACATTTTTGGGACTTGCAAAACATTTGTAAAAAAATGTTGTTATGTTTTAAATTAAACAATATTTTAAACAAATGTAACGCCCTGAATTCAGATAAAAAATGTGTTTGGACACTTTCTGGTTGCCAAACTTAAGGGAACATGTGATGTGATGGACTACTCTGTGGTTACTCTGATACCTGTATACATTTAAGGGGGACTGACTTCATTCATCCATTAAAAATCACCAATTGGTAAAAATGAATCACAAAAAGTAAAAGTCAGTTCTTAGAAAAGGTCTAGCATAATTTATTTCCGATGCCACTTGACTTAATATTTTGTTATTAATATAACAAAATAATTTTTTTCAGGGTAGTTCACCCAAAAATTAAAATTATCTTATTATTTACTTACCCTCATGCCATCCCAGATTTCTTTCTTCAGCAGAATGCAAACAAAATTGTTTAGAAGAATATTTCAGCTCTGTATGTCCTTACAATGCAAGTGAATGGTGATCACACCTTTGTAGCTCCAAAAATCACAAAGGAAACTTAAAAGTAATCCATACGACTCCAGTGGTTAAATCTGTATCTTCAGAAATGTTATGATAGATGTGGGTGAGAAACAGATCAAAATTTAAGCTCCTTTTTTCCCTAAATCTCCACTTTTACTTTCACTTTCAGATGTGAAAATGAAACTAAACAGGCACCACATGTTGCTTTCAGATGTAAAAGTGAAAGTGGAGATTTGGAGTAAAAAAAATACTTAAATTTTGATCCGTTTCTCACCCACACTTTTCATATCGCTTCTGAAGATACAGATTTAGCCACTGGAGTCATAGATTACATTTATGTGTCATTTATGTGATTTTTGGAGCTACAAAGGTCTGATCACCATTCACTTGCTTTGTAAGGACCTACAGAGCTGAGATATTCTTCTAGAAATCTTAATTTGTGTTCAGCAGAATAAAAAAAGTCATACACATCAGGGATGTCATGAGAATGAGTCAATGATGAGAGAAATTTCATTTTCGGAAATTTGTGTGTCTAAAGTGTCCAAATACTTTTGAGGGCTACTGTCTCATAGATTACGTGAAAAAAGAAGAAGAAAAAACTGAACAAAGATTAATTTCCTAACTTAATCTTTGGGAAAGTTTCTCATTGCCATAACATTCTCACGAAAACTGAATAAGGACACAGAAGTGATACACAAAGTAACACTTTATATTATGCCAGTAGTAAATATTTTGCCCTTCTGCTTTGGGGAGTAAGGGAGGGAGTGTTGGAGCTGTCTGGGTATTTGGCAGCAACTCAGCTACTTAGAAATAAGAAATTTATGTGTCTCAGGGGATAAAGCAGATGTCCCTGTGGAACAGTTGACTACACACTCATTGCACCTCCACACTCCACACATGCTGCACTTCCAGTGGAGGGCTGCATATAGGTGCTGGTGCATCTGGGGCCACACCTTTGTCATGGGACCCCAAATATACTCCCTGCTATCTGCTTACAGTCTGACCCAGCTGTCCTCATGTCATTCTATTTTTTATCTTAGGCAGCCTGCCTTATATTCGATGAGCAAATTCTGTTTGGAAGAGGCATTCATTGAAACCCGCCAACCAAATAACAGTTGTTCTAATTATAATCAAGCCAAAGAGATTAATTGAAATAAAGACCTTTTTAAGATAGATTGAAATTAGATGAAAAATTTAGCTTTAGCTGGTATGTTGTATATTTTCTATACTGTAAATACAATTGTACATTTTATTATAAATTAACATGTAAAAATGTAAAATAAAGAGTCATTGCAGAAAGGAATAGTGCTTTATTTTTTATTTTTTTTAATCTTACAAATCTCTGCCAATAAAATGTTTCCCAATGACCTCCCAGTAGTGTGTTGGAATCATGGGAAGACACATTATTAATATTTTCAGAACATTAGAAAGAAACAATGAAATGGGTGTGTACAAAGGAGTGTCTCAAGATCCTTTGGGGTTTTGCCATAGAAAAGTGCTGCAGTATTTGGAATTAAGGGGGAGGCAAATAACCAAGTCTCAGAACATTCCAAACCCTCCAGTCATTTAAACAGATAAAATATAAAAGGAAACAGCTAAAAAACTTACTTTGAAAGAAAACAAAAATATGTTCCAAACTGCACTTCCCTCTAGAGACAAGGAATGGCGTGATTGCGAGGAGAAATCCAGATGTTGATAGATGACTCTAGTCCTTGGATGTGTGGAAATAAACAGACCATAAGTAAGTATATTGTGTGGTCCAGGACAAAAAACATTTCAAAATATTAGAATTTCAAAAAACCTACAATCCAATAGAGCTAGTCCAAGTCTTTGTGTAGTTTTAGCTGCTGACGTCTTGGAAAGCATGCTCGTAAACAGAAATCTTTGCAGAACAAGGCAGCTCCACTGACTGGCAATAATACAAAATCACTTTTGTATTAAAGAAATAAGTGGGGTCAAGCTGGGGTTGTGCTTTGACATTAATGCCTCTATACTAGTAGATCACACAAAAGAAGTAGAAATAATCACAGGCGTGAGGTATTCTGCAGATTAACCAAAGCTGAACTGTGGCTCAGTGTGCATGAACATGCTTCCAGAGCACAAGTTCAAGCCAAGCTCTAATTTTTAGTCACTCAAAGCACATGAAATTTGAACACATGAAAACAAATGAGCTATTACAACTCGTAGCTGCTAGGTAATCCAAAACTTTAGCTTTCTTGTTCAGTGCTAATATGAGCTTCAAACACTTTATACTCTATCCTTTAACCAAAAGCAACCTAATAATTATTTAATCGACAACCAATTATTACCTACAAATACCTTGGAATAAATCAAACTGGTTGCCCATGTCCTTATTAAGTGTAGACTTTAAAATAAAATCTAAAAAGTCTATTTTGTTCATGTCATTAACTTTAAACCATGAAAACAAAATATAGGGTCAATCTGTAATATATAGAAACAAGTAAATAATTCTTAAGAAGTAGATGCAAAACAATGCCAAATGAGCAACCTCAAGACAGCAGTCAATAAGAGAAAGTAACGGAGTCTATGAGACACTTACCAGAATGTTGATCTTTCAACAGCCTGTGCAGCAGTAAAGGACAAGAGTTGAGCAGAGGAGATGGAGTTCTGCTGCTGGCGTGGCTTTATTACAGCTGGTTGAGTAGCAAGAGACTAACCAGCAGCTTCTGTTCAGGGGCAGAGTTTAATGGAGTTGAGTCTCTACTCTCCCAGGCTGGGCTGTGGTAACTGTTGCTGGCATACTGTGCTGTCTCTACACTTGAGTGTGTTTGATATATGATACAGTGGCTTTTTTGTGTCTCCAACAAATTTGATCACAAAAACGTGGTTCCCGATGGGAAGGCTCAAATATGACCCCTGACCTCAGCCTTTCTTTGCAAAGCTATTTTCTTCTGAGGGCCACTTGTGTGCTCCACAGTAAATTGAGTCAGAAGAAGCGACACATTTCGACGGGGGGTGTGGGGGGATAATAATGGCATGCCTTGGCCGCAATGTGGAGCTGTGTGTGGTGTCATGGCAACGGGGTTTAGTGGTCTACTGCATGCCTTTAGGTTAAAAGCCCCCCACCCCCTTAACCAAATCAATAAACAGATGACGATGAACCGAGCATTTAAGGGCCAGTTTATGAATAAAGAGAGAGATTATCTATTGTAGATCATCAAAAGCCAGATAGAGGAGGCCCCTTGGAATGAGTGAGAAGCAATTTGAGCAGAAAACACAAGGGCGGGTGGGTCTGAGAAAAACAGACTGGGGTCCTTGTTCCTCGGGTCCCTGCTATGGACTGTTGGGGCATCATACACTGGGGCGGCAGAGGGCAGAATTAATTCCATCACGTGATCCTTTGACAGATGTGGAGAGGAGCCCCATTCGAGCAGCAAGAGTAATAATCTGTCTTTCATTCTGGAAGATCACAGCTGTGTAGAGTACACATCAACTATTTTTCTTCTGTCTGGGCCTGTCCTCAACGATATGCTAATATAGTTCACTTTACTGAATGAGCCCACTATCTAGTCCCCTCTATTCTACCAAACTAGGGAAAATAATACAGTGCCAAGTCTTATATGGGATGTCTCCAAGCCCCTTTATCTGCTGCCCCTCCTTAATCAAGATTTTGTTGTCCTTCCCCTCTTGCCCCTAAGGTTGTATTAATAACATTGTTTTCATATTTGAGCTAACACAAACCAAACCCTCTCCCTCTGGGAGAATTAGCATATCAAAATATAAAATACAGGGAGTTTTGTCATTAATTTATTAGACAATATTTAATAAATATTTTTTTTTTTAAATATAAAAAAACATGAAATACATCAAAAATAGTATATGATTGTAGCATGTTTCCATGACTATGACTGATTCATTTATATCATTAAACATAATTTAAAATTGCACTTATTAAAAAACTTTTACCCATAAAGAAATGAATAGTACTTTTGAAAAATATGTTTAAAATCATGTACACTCACATAAGATGAACAGGGCTGTAACCAGGTTTTGAAAATTAGTGAGGTTTGGTGTGAATTTTACACCCATAAAAGCAATCCATTCTTTACACTACATATACATTTTTTCTATCATTACATAAATATAAGATTTTTTTTACTTGAGATTTAGTGATATAAATGAGTAATCGACTAATCGAGTAATAGTTCTGCACCAGCTAGTCGACTATGAGTCTCTTGGAGTCTCTTACCAAATCTCACTGTTAAAATTGTGTCCCCTGGGGTCGCTGTGGATGTGTGTCATCGAAGTTTTGGATTAGAGAAGGAACTATAATGCCATTTTTGGACAAGTGTGAAGTCAAGTGTGCCAATACTTGTTATATTTTCATATTTTTCTTATGGTATTACACTGTATTGATATTCAGTTCACGTTGGAGTCGCGCAAACCAACAGATGAGCGACAGCTTTTATGGTGGAAAGAAAATGTGAAGCAGTAGGAGAAATTCGGCTTATCAGAAAAGTATGTTTGTATGTTTATTAAATCTCTGAATACAGGCAGAGTGCACTCTATAAAAAGCCAACTTTTACAATTTATTCTGAATAATAACATGTAAAATGATAAAAAAAAATGTGATAGTCTTTATGTAGACTCAGAGTTTATATACGTGCATTACCCTAATGCCGTCAGAAGTGGTTTCTATGTAGGCCCTGGGTGAGTGCAAATGTTTTTGCTGTTATTTTTAAATCTTTTCCCCATTTTTATTAATGCATATTGTTAATTTCATTTTTTCCAAAAAGAAAAGCATAGTTTGTTTAAGTTAGCTTATTTTGAAACCGATCTTGGTAACGTTTTTGTATAAAACAAAATGTAAATTTCATGTACATGTAATATTTTTTTATTTTTAACTTGCATATTCATTTACGAGTAATCGATTACTCATTTTTGTGGGTTAGAGTTTCTCTCATTGGCTACAAAGCTTTTAGCATATTTGTGAGTACTCGACTACAAAATAGTGAGCTACTGTTTCACGGTCCTGCTTATTGTTTGTTTTCTGACAAGCACTAAACAGCAGACTTCAACCCTTCGCCTGAACTTTTGTCAACACAACGCAGTCCACTTCATACATACATATATATATATATATATATATATATATATATATATATATATATATATATATATATATATATTCATAATGCTCTTATTTATATTTTTAGCAATGATGTTGTGAAATGGTAGCTACTTGAATGAAATAGCTTAGCCTTCATCATGGCCAGTGTTCGCATATTTGACATATTTCATACTGCAACCGGTTTTACAGATGGTGTACTAGTGTACTGTGCTACTGTTTTTTGAATGTTTCTTACAGATAATGTCAGGATGATCATTGCTTTTGTCCTACAGAATGCTGTATGCTGTCAGCAATAAACAATCTGCTGTCTATGTGCATCTTTTTGATTACTGTAAGTTTAAGTGCAGGCGATGCAAAGTATTGGGTGGGACGGGCTGCACCCACATCCAATCATATTAGTAGCCTAATAAAACATGGAGCTGGAATGTCTCATGGGTGCCGCCATGTTGAGTACACATGACCACCAGCTGAATTTTACTGACTTTATCTCTGTAACCCCCATATACTATTAGACATTTGCTCACAGAATAAATTAATCATGGCTGACTATGTAGTGTGCATTTATTCATTGGCATTGGTAACTGAAGACTTCAGCTTTTACATGATGCTGCATAAACACAACTAGGTGCCAGTATAAGTTCAAGATAACTGCCAACACAACATAAAACATTACTGAATGCATCTTTAACCAGTAAACTTAAATAAATTGTAATTACAGCCTTTACAGGGAGCAGGGAGAAAGGAGAAAGTGGTATGATAAAACAACATGATAATTCTGTTCTTAAAAAAACTTTTTTTCCAAAAAGTTTCTCTTATTGACTACAAAGTTTTAGCATATTTGTGAGTGTATGCCATTAAATGAAAGACAGAGAAAACTCCTCATTGCTGATCTATTATCATTAGTCATAATGTTGATTTCTTCTTGGTCCTCTCCTGTCACTAAGATACATGTTGACATAAGAAGTCAGCAGGTCGTCCATTTTATAGCCCTTATAAATAAAATAAAAATATTTCCATTATTTTCAGAATATAACCATGTTAAAAGCCTATAGCTGGAGAAGAATTAACCTGTTTTCCTTGATATTAATTATGAATTTAACTGGAGTCACTTACCAGGGAGGTTTCACATAGGATTTTGTTCCCTTTCACCAGATTTCCTATAGTCATGTGGAAGTATGTGCTTCCACTGCACCAGTTTGCAATCTTGTTATATGGATGCACTGCCAAGATGTCCTTGAACCCCAGTGGAATTCAATTAGTCATTAAGAAGAATTAGTCATTTCTAACAAAATTACTGAAACTAGTGACAGGGTTATGATACTGATTTTAAGCTCACAATGTAATTTTTTAATTCAAGCTTATTGGAACACAGATCTGAAGTGTAAAATTATTTTATTCTGAAGAATTTTTCTGAGGGCAATTCACATACTCAGAAGATAAAAGAAGAATACAATGCTCACTTAAAAGAGTCATCAATTGCTGATACCTTTGTTTTGGGATGGATGATTGTGACGCCCTGTTTGCTGATGGCAATCCTCAAAATGTCAGGAAAATTGGGCTCTGATGTTTGCTGTAATATCAGACATTTTCTTACGCACAGGTTTTCAAGCAAGTAATATCAGCATAAATGTCTGTGCAGTAGGGTCAAATGTACTTACTTTCACATCAAAAAATGCGCAGCCAAATGTGGGCCATTTATAGACAATCTTTAAAAAGCCAACCATGGCCTGTTCCACTGTCATGCCTGTCTGTTTGTTGTACTCCGCAAAAATGTTCTGTTGATGAAAGTTTGTATACAAGAAACACTTGAGAGAAATAATATTACTGATATATACTGATGATTTTAAGTTCAGTCATGAAATTCTACAGGGCACAGGCAGATAGGTCCTTTGACTTGCAATCTGTCAGCCAATCGGCTCACACACTCAATGGTGCAAGCTAATAGATCCTTGACTTGTAATCTGTCAGCCAATCAACTTGCATATTCCCTCTTTGATTGCCTTGCAAGTAAGCTGGTCTTACTGCAGTGCGCTACGAGAGTTTTCTATCTGAAATCTTCCTCCTCCCCAGCACCACCTGACTAGACCTACTTAAGGGGCATTGAATGTATCTCTAATTGTGCAGCAACATGTCTTACATGCTTGATGCAGCATGTCTGTGTATGTTCTTAGCGGTAGCAAGTCTTAGTACATGCTCTGCAGCAGTAGTGTAAGCAGATCTAGTTTGCCAAGACTAAGCCTACTCTCTCATAGGGCTGGGCATGAGTACTCATAAATGACAGCAATGATCGATCATGAAAATGAAGATCAATCATGCGTGACATGATATTTCACTTAATTCGAAATTCAGTGACAACTATACACAAACCTGTCAAAGAGGGGCCTTATTGTTAATTTAAAGACTGATTACGTTGTGATTTTCAGTATTATCTTACACATACATACGTAGCCCTAGATATAGTGAGTTTTTTTTAATTAGCGAATTTGTTGCTAAAACAAAAAAAACAACAAAAAAAATTTGACTTTCGAGGTTGGTTCTGGAGATTTTCAGAGAGATGAGTTTGGCAACACTGTGCTCAACACTCTGGAGAAGCGCACACACACACCAGGCGAGTTCTTTCTATCAAAAAGCTAGATGGAGCACAGCTGAATGGAACAGAATGAAGGGTCTTCAAAACTATTTTAAACTTAACACGGCATATTAAAAACACGATGGTTATAGCGTCTCCTTCAGCCAGCCACAAAGAAACAGTGGTGTGTGCTTATTAAGATAATTACGATAACCTGTAAGAAGAGCAGAGAGACACGCTTTCTGAGCAGTTTTTCCATTGAGCTGGCCAGCGAGTCTTAACATAATGACAAAATATGATGCATTATATTTTGATTATGCCAAATTTTGTACTTTTTGTAACAGATTAAGTTTTAACAGCATATAATAATGAATAGGCGAGGCACTGGAACAAAGAGTACTCGAGCAGACGACCAAAATTTCCATCCCTACTAACTCGTCATATCCATGACAATACTTTATAATTTGTTCCGATAGATGTCATGACTGAAATGCATTAATTATTTACATACTCATATTGTATACTCATATTGGGATACATAGCAATACTTAGAGGAGCATTGTTCTGGAAACTGACCTTCTTCCATTCATCCGTAGACATAGCTTTAAGCTGGTCATTAGGAACCAGGTCTTTAAGCATCTTAGGAATCATGGGAAACTGAGTTTTATCATTGTCCACCTTCACTCTGAAGAGCAGAGCACCGAGCTGCACCATATCTTCTTTCGTGCAACGATGATAACCTCGCAGGTACTTGGGCAACTCCTAAATAGTGTGAGAAAATTAAAATACCTCCAAAAATCTTGTACGTTTATCAAGGCTTCAAGGCATTAAGGAACTGTTTTCTGTGAAACTTCTTTGAAACAATAAAGTATGTATTGTGAAAAGTGCTCTACAAATAAAACTGACTTGACTTGAGCTAAAAGGAATATTAAATGCAGAAAACACTACGATTCACTTTTATGTAACTGGCACAGATTCCTATTACGGTACCTGTGGGTAATGGAAGATTAGATCAGCCTTCACATCTCTCCCAGGGCTAACGTTGAACCATAGTTTTCTCATAAAGAACACCATGTAAGAAACGTTCACTGGACCACCTACCATTTAAAGGGCATATCAGATGTTTTAAATTTCAATTAGATCACGTTTTACTCAAATGTGATCTGTTCAAGCTAAGATGCACTTAAACAGATATAGACCGGAGGTGCCCAAACTTTTTCCTAGGGCCAAAAATCAAACTTGATTGAGGGTTGTGGGCCAAAAGAGAACATTGCATTATAACAAACTCAGTGGATTCCCCCCCTTAAATGACTCAAATGGGGGGCATTTTTTTTTTTACCTTTACAAAGGTATTTCTTTTTTCTAGCCTTATGACTCCATCATCCTTTTTGCCATATACTTCAATTTAAGCAATTAATTCAATTTTAAAATGGCATGTTTCAATAATTACAGAATTGCATGATCTCTACATTGCATAATGTGCATTGTTACTGAAACTATTTTTATTTCTCATTCACATATTTCCAAATATTTTGGCTATTAAATTAACAGCCTACAAAAAACACTACGAAACAGAGGAGGAGATGACAGCATTTCTCCAGATTTGAAATGACGGGCTTATTAAAAAAAAAACTTAGCAACTCCTTAGCAACTTCCAAAAGCCAATTTAATAAAACAATGAACATTAGTCAGAGATATGATTCATACATCTAGAGTGGTTAATGTTCTGTAAAATTATTATTGTATCATTAATAACATTTTATTTAACATCAAGGCTATTTAACACATCCAGATATTATTATTGTTAATATTATTATTAACTACATCGCAGCATTTGATCATTTTAGCGCGTGAGCACGACATCGAACTGATGCGGAGTGTGAGAAGCAGAGTGCCCATCTGTGCTCATTTATGGTGCAAGAATCCACCACTGACTCGGCACCATCTGCACAACGGACGGCACGAAACAAATACTGTTCAGTGAAAATTCAAATGAAGAACGCGATGGATATATTAATTTGAAACTATATCAGATTGCAGGGGAATTTTTTTTTTTGCCCAGAGTCTCTGTTAATTTCCGACCCTGGATGGAACTAGAGATTTTGCTTTTTCTGCCTTTCTTGCAAATGTGCTGATTTATGAACAATGAGGGAGCACCAGGATATGAAAGGCGCACGCGCTTGCAATGTTGTTGATTATAAACAGGAACGATATATAGTTTTATCGCGTCGCTTGCTTAAGGAGACGTGGTATAACTCCTTGTGCATGTCGAATTAACAGGTTTAGAAAGGTTTATGCATCTGTAACATCTTAAGTTCAGTAACTACGTGACAAAGCATTTCCTCACTGCGCACGCTCACACTTCTGACACTGCTGACAGCTGCACGAGAAAGTGAAAGACAGCAGATTTACTCGCGCAGCTTCTGGAATTACAGTTTGATACAAAAACAAGTTTATTGATTTGATTAGTTCATCTCTATCTATTGGTTTACTAATTCGCAGCTGCACTGTAAAGTGAATAAAAGTGTGCAGGAATTTCCCGCATTTTGAACGTGGAAATTGCAAGAATTATTAAAATTGTGCGTAATACCTGCAATCCCGCGACAAATTTCAGGCTGTGCAAACTGTATTATATTATATATTGCCATGGTTCTCCTCCTTTATGATTTCATTATACAAAAAAAAATTACAAAATAAATAAATAAATAAATAAATATTACTCTGCAATCTGCTAAATTAATGCAATGAAAGCAGCGCCAATAGCATTTTTTTTTTTTCCTCTCAATTTTTTTCCACTCTTGTCATATACGTCAAGGCGGGACAACTTTGGGGCCCTAGTTTGGGCATCTCTGATATAGACTCACTCTGATTTACTCTCTTTGCTCTCTTAGACCAATCAGTAATCTGTCTCAGGCTGTCAAAGAAGTAGTCAGTTTCATTCAAACTCAGAACCTGACAGGGAGAGAATATCAGGCAGTTAACATGCAGGCAAAATCATGTACTTTTTACTCATGGAAAAGGTGCATGATGTTGCATTATATTATTAAAGAAACGAGGAAATGGTGCTGTTGGTCATAAACCATGGTAGCCTTGGTTCAAACCTTATCTGGAGTTTTCACAAAGAGGCTGAAACCATCAGCTGAGACCAACGTGAGTTTCTTGGCAATGGTCTGAACCAGGTCTTTTATCTTGGTGTTGGTTGCCACCTCAAAAATCTGTCCAGGGAGAGAAAAAGAGGTTTAGGGATACACGATTGATTATGTCATGAATAAAATGCATGACTTGCATTGGCGATAAATGTTGATAAATCAGCTGCAATCAGTTTGCCTGCAGTTATGACTGCAAAAATAAATGCCAGCACAGTACAAAAACGATTGTGGTGCGATGCAGTATGTGATACTGCATTCTAGTCTGTCTGTTACCTCTTGAGTGTCATTGGGGAAGTAAATTTTGTGGAAAATCTGGGTGCTGTTCTGTTGAATGGCATCTACTTCTACATGGTGAGGTGGAAGCTTCCTAGGTTCCATTCTAACTCAGAAAAACAGAGACAATTTTCATCATATACATACACAATAAACATATGGATCCTATATATAAATATGATTGTACAATGCAGTTCACATAATCTGTGACACAGCTTTTGACTGAGGTTAACAAGAGGGCTATAGTAGTGTTTACCAAATGTGGAAGTCTTTGAACAGTTGCAGAGACAGATGAAGCCGCTGTAAATTCTATACTATCCAATCTCTCAGCACTGACACTTTCCTGGCATTTGCTCGAGTCTGGCAAAGGCTAGCAAACTAATAAAAGTAGAGGTGTTGCTGTACTAACAGACATACAGTGCTTTACTTTATATACACTGACGTGCACATAACGGGGGCTGCAGGGGTGCATAATAATGTGTTATTATGAGATTTCTTTGTAAATCACGGGCGTATTAAAGAAAATTAAGCGGAGGTGCCTTTAAGAGCACGCGCTACTGCAGATAGGGGGCGGATGCCAATCGCAAGTGTCCTCTCTATGCCCTATACTCACTCCGAACTGCAGAGCCCTTGAAGTGGGTACTCTGAAGGAAACATGGCAATACTGTATGAATGTACCCTTCGCAAACAGTCTTGTGGAAGGGCCCTCTGAGACAAGATTCATTTTCTCACTTTCGTTTTGAACGAGCTTTCAAGTGGCATCCCCTCTCGCAGGAGTGCCCTGCAAGGAAGCAAAAAATGCAGTTTTGAATTCGCCCCGGAACATCGAAGTGCCGTTACCTCAGACGAGTAACAGGTCAGATAAAAAGTCCACTCCATGTATTGTGTTGTAAGTTCATCAGATGAATAATACTCAGTTGTTACCGCATTTCTGACATCGCGTACCACTAGTGTAGACAGATTATTAATTATAATGGGAGTGGTTGCGTCGCTTTCAGTGATAGAAATTCAGTTCGACTTTTATAGAATGTTGATATAAACTGAAGGAGCTGTCAGGTTTAGCCAAAGCCAGTTATGTTTAGTTGAAACTAATAAGCCATTAGACTAATCACTTTCAGAAAAATACTATTAGGCTACCATAGTACCGCATCTCCCTATATGCATATGTCGCAGTCTGGGGGGCACCAGAAACTCCACGGGCTGCCCTTACTCGCATGTTATATGTTATTCAAGGACCCGGTAGCATTCGCGGAACACAGTAAGTTGCCCCGCGCTCGCACTTTCTCATCGCGCCTTTGTACCTTTGCACCAAGGTAATACCATGGTACTGAATGATTGATCATGTTCATATTTCATGATACTGTCATGGTACTCCAAGGTATTTTAAAAAATACCATGGTTTTACTATAACACGTCATAAACATGGGGTTATCACAGACCATGTATGAAAATAAATAAATAAACAAGTGTATTACCATTGGTGCTTTTTGTGAGAAATATATCCGAATAGGCTATTATTTTTGATAATGGAAAAATTGAACAAATTAATGTAAATTATATACTGTATATACACGAAAATGGTTAAATTGCTCAAAAAGCAAAGAAATTAGTTAAGTATTTATAATTACTACTCATTCAAAAATAAATAAATAAATAAATCAGTGCCCTTTTTTATCCTTTTACCCCTGTCCATGCTAAGGTCAAATAAAGTACCAAATAACTAGAACACACAATAACTAAGTGGTAATTAACTTACATTAGATCATCTATGTGTTAAGGTGCCATCATATGTCAAGCTGTTATTTGAAGATGGCAATATGCCAAGCCTAACATATTTTCAACATGGTAAACTTCTAACATCTGCTGATGGGATGTTTACCCGGTCCTGGTTTTTACAGCACATCTATTCAGTAATATAACACATATATATATATATATACACACACACACACACTACCGGTCAAAAGTTTTGAAAAACTTGATTGAAATGTTTCTCATGGTCTTAAAAATCTTTTGATCTGAAGGCGTGTGCTTAAATGTTTGAATTAGTTTTGTAGACAAAAATATAATTGTGCCACCATATTAATTTATTTCATTATAAAACTAAAATTTTATAAAAAAAAAAAATAAAAAAAAAGTTTTTGAAATGGATGACTTGGACCAAATAATAAAGAAAAGCAGCCAATAAGTGTCCAACATAGATGGGAACTCCTTCAATACTGTTTAAAAAGCATCCCAGGGTGATACCTCAAGAAGTTGGTTGAGAAAATGTCAAGAGTAAATTTCTGCAAATTCTAGGCAAAGGGTGACTACTTTGAAGATGCTAAAATATAACACAATTTTGATTTATTTTGGATATTGTTTAGTCACAACATAATTCCCATAGTTTCATTTATATTATTCCATAGTTTTATTGACTTTACTATTATTCTAAAATGTGAAAAAAAAATTATAATAAAGAATGAGTAAGTGTTTCAAAACTTTTGACTGGTAGTGTGTATATATATGCTTTTAATGTGTAAAGATGCTTTTTGTTGCTATTTACACTTAGTGCAAATAGCTAAGTGTAAAAAGCAACAAAAAGCATATTCTTTGCCAACAGTGTTAGAAGCTATTTTCACACCAGTGCAAATAGTGGCAGATACTATTTGCACTCCTAATTAAAAACTTAAATACAGTATCACTACAGAATGTTTATTGTGTTTATTTAGAGTCCCACAGACACCCCTACACCAACCCCAAAACCTAACCCTAGCCTTACCTTACAAACATTTACAATGGTTTTACTACAGTAACCATTGTATCACCATGGTAATTTGTAATCAAACATGGTTACTATACTACTCCATGTTACTGTAGAAACACCATGGTTAATTTCGTTAAAACTGTGGCTTCTGCCAAAAAACGTGGTTACTATATTATTACTGTAGTAAAACCATGATTAATTGTACCCGGATCAAACCTTTGTGATTTTATAACTGAACTCACATGATATGAATATTGGAGAAGTATAATATATTCATTTCAGCTCTGAAGTCTGTTTACTCATTTCTGTTATGGTTGAAAGCTTGATTCTGATCAAGCGTTCAACCATAACAGAATGCCTGGTTGACAGGCATTAAAAGGTGTTGATTATTTTCTGTAACTGCATGGCTATGAAGAAGTCCCAGGTTTGTTAACCACATTACAGTGAAGGGAACTTCAAAACTCTAAGATAGCCCACCACAGCAAATGATGAAAAGTATAATCTAATTTGTAATTATAACGATGTGGGTTGAAAAGTTCATTTTAAATGTCATACAAAATATGCTTAAGATGCTGGCCATACCTCCGAGCCCCTTGCAGTCTCTGGAGGCAGTCTAGGGCAAGTGGCTCTCGTTTACGTGTCTCAATGAAACGCTGAGCATGTTTCAGCAGAGAGTTACTCGGAGAGAAGAGACCACAACACAGCCACAGCAATTGCCAGCCCTGCTCCACACTGTACCTGATTGAGAAGGTTGAGAAGTTAACTTACCATCTAAATCAAATATTCTGGCCAAAGCTTAAATGATGAGGCATAACTAAGATGAACTGACAAGGTAAATACCTGTCAAGTGATAAAACACCACTGCAATCTATACTTCAAACCTAATTCTAACAGTTACAAGCTTAGATAATAATAATAATAATAATAATGAGAAAACTGAATATTAACTGTGCTAAAGGTTGCATAGTGTCCCCTCAAAGTTACAAAAGGCAAGTTAATTTTGTTGTAACAGAACTATTCTTTTACGTCCATATAAATGATTTGTGAATGCATTCACAGAGATTGTGATTTTAACAGATGTGGCTCTTTTAATGTAGTGTTTACCTGTATAAGTATTAAACAGACTCAACAATTTATATAAGAATGACACATATGACATTAGAATATACACAAAACATTTGTTTCTGTTTGAGTATGAAATGTTCTTGTTTACCGGTTGTTGTTGCTGGACATTTGTTTCATGATCTGGCAGTAGATCTCATCTCTGAGTGCTTCATTCTGTGTAGGTGGTCCAAAGATCTGGTCTGTGAGTTCCAGAGGGCTTTGGATCTGTCTGGTGGGGTAGTCGCCCATGTATTTCAGGATAGGTGGACACCATTTCATTCAAGGAATCAACACTTTCTTGGATTATACCCTACCTGGATAACAGGCCCTATTAAGTTAGGTAAGTTTTCACACCCCACACCCTCACCACTGAGTTACTGCAATGATCAGTTGTTACTCAATTCATCTCATTCTGATTCTTTCCTTCTATTTATCCATGATCACAAAAAGGATCTCAGAGTGCCTTTCCAACATGTCAAAGTGGAGTACTCATCATCTGAGGCTCAATTTTGTCAAATCCCTCTCTAACGTAGTCAAAGGCCACACAGTCAAAAGTTCCAGGTTTAAGATGCTTGATGTCATCCTAGATGACCAGCCCTTCTTTGACTGACCCTATTAACTTTCTTACTGCACATTCCTGATCTTATTACAAACGGTTCATCAGTGCATGCTTCTCTTCGTAATATTTAATCAAAATGTAATCCTTTGTTTATCCTCTGTAACTACTTGTCTTTTCAAATGACAACAGTTGTAGCCATGCAGGCAATAGGATAATGTTAATTCTATCAGAAAAGGCTCTCTGGATTATTGGGATTAATAGAAATACTTATATAATTTGGCATAAGCCTCATCCTACGGTTCAGAGCTCGGATACTTGCTTGAACCGTCAGATCCTGCCGGAAGCGATGACTGGACCAAAACTGGTGATGATGGGGTGGAGGGGGGTGAAAACAACAGAATATGCCAACAATGAGAGACAGTTGAGTGGGCTTATAAAGTGGTGGCTGTATTGTGATTGGATGAGATGCCTGACAGAATGAATCCCAAATACTTCCTGCTAGAACTACGCTTATTGTAGGTATTGTTTTAGCAGACTCACAGTGGGTCTGGCTTCATTCTGGTATGTAATGCCCACTTACGTAAATTCCTGATGGATAAAAATTAAGTCATGCCTTCCATGTTTTTTTGTTGTTGAGAATCCTGTTTCACTTGGAAATATGTCACATTACAGAAGTAAAATGAGTTGAGAACGGCAATTTATGTTGATCTTAATAGTTATGTTTGTTAATGAAACCCACATTTTAAACTCTTTCTACAACATTTTCTTACCATGGCAATAAACCTATTTTTTTATTTTATTTCTCCCCTTTTCACCCCAATTTGGAATGCCCAGTTCCCAATGCGCTCTAGGTCCTCGTGGTGGCGTAGTAACTCGCCTCAATCCGGGTTGTGGAGGATGAATCTCAGTTGCCTCCGCGTCTGAGACCGTTAATCCACGCATCTTATTATGTGGCTTGTTGAGCGTGTTACCGCGGAGACATAGTGCATGTGGAGGTTTCACACTATTCTCCAATGTATCCACGCACAACTCACCACATGCCCCACCGAGAGCGAGAACCACATTATAGCGACCACGAGGAGGTTACCCTATGTTACTCTACCCTCCCTAGCAACCGGGCCAATTTGGTTGTCACTCAGCACGCCCTGGATTCGAACTCACGACTCCAGGGGTGGTAGTCAGCGTCTTTACTCGCTGAGCTACCCAGGCTGTATAATGTCTGTATAAGTGTGCCAAAGGATATCAGTGAAGGCCTGGCAGGCTTGCGGGCTTAATTCTGGATTCCCCACCAGTCTCTTGAGCAGGGGCTGTCTGATGGGTTCTCTGGAGTTGGCCCACAGCCTTTCAGGTGCTGCATTCTTTGCGATCACCTGTCTGTTCACATCTTTAATGGGCTGCCTGGACACAATGACAAAAAAACAGGTTGTTACTGTTGTTTGCTTTTGAAACACATTGCATGGTGATATGCTGTAGTATCATAGTTCTTTAACTTCTGAAACGATAATACCAAGTAGTAACAACAATGAGCTCTAACAGCTAATGCAAGTACCTGAAATATTCAATGGAGAACTCTTGAAGGGTTGCAAGTGCCACTCTCTCAGTCACGGTTCCTTTAAAAGTGTTATCTATGATGGTCTTTCTTTGATCTGGGGACAAGCTGATCAGGCTCTGAAACACAGACAAAAGAAGCGGGAGAGTTTTGGTAACACTGCAGAAGTTTTAGGCACATAAGATGTTTCACAAATACATTTGGTTTAAGATGGGTATTTACATATATCTCCAGCTTTAGTATGTCAGTAGGAAATATAAATGTAAGACTCACAAACATTCCTTTTGAAAATAGAATAGAATAGAAGAACAAGGAGCCCTGCAACAGATGGCATGGCCCCCACTGAACACTGATTCAGTCTAGGATTAAGTTAAGTTATACTTTACTGTCCTTTTGCAAAGAAATTTGTCTTGGACTCGAAAGCCGCAGTGATACACATCAAATACCAACACAATACTAAACAGTGACAATTAATACAATCATAAAAGATTACATGAAGAGATTGAGACAGCCTACATGGATAGAAGAACTGTGGCAAATTCTCCAAGAAGCTTAGAACACCCTATTTGCCAACAACCAAGAAAAACTGTGTTAAGGTGTACCTAGGAGAATTTGTGCTGTTTTGAACGCAAAAGTGGTCACAATAAATATTAATTTGCCTTTTTAATGTTTACTGGACTTTGTATGATCTTAATTGATAAATGAAAACTATTTATGACATTATTTTTGAAGACATCATGACTATGCAAAATTCTTCACATATGCCTAAAACTTTTGCACAGTACAGCATATATAGGTATCGTATAAGTGCTGTCATGCAAAAGCAGCCACCGTACATAAGGCTTTAAGATGTAATCATATACCATTATAAGAGGTCTTGGCCTGCTTTAAGTAATGTTACAAAACCAGTGTATTCATATAAACAGACATAACATAAACTTGTACATGCAATACATTACAAGTCAAGCTTATGTAATGGAAGTTAGATTCAAGAATGCACAGAACACACATTCACAATGTAAATTTTGAAACTTTAAGGAATTTCCCATGCAATTTTGCCCAAAAGGGTGTAATTTAATTGGAACTTAGGCCATAGGCCTAATGAAAATTTATAATAAAATGTAACATTTATCATAAATCAAGATTAGTATTGAGACTAAACAGGCATTCCTTGTTGAATTGAATCCTATGTCTGGGTTAATGTCTTAAATGGATTGTACGATACCATACTTGTTTTTAAATCTAGTTAATTTAAATCCATTTGTGCATATCAGGACATCAGCAGTTCTGTAGTTGTTATGTTCAAAAAATAATATGCACAAACATTAGAGTTTATTAAATAGAGTCCAGTATAGATTCAGTTTAATTTTTTTTTTTTTCTTGGGTGTGTTTTTTATAAGTAGTAAGATTTGGTTACATGTGTGATCAACATGCATATTTTTTCTCAAATGAGAGCTACTGATATGTTTTAACTTTGTAGCTTTACAGTGTTTAAGTCGGCATGAAATCAAAATTGACCCTTTTTATTTTCTTTGTGCATGTAACTGGTCTTTTTGTGAATGATATATCCATGCATAATTGATTTTTTATTAAAAAAAAAAAATTGACCTTGCAATTACAAATCAAAATGTCATAACTTGCTCTTCCACTGATATGACTGACTCTTCTCTGCTGATGTATGTAAGGTATGTAAACCAATAGTCAAATTTTTTGGTAAGTTTTAACACCATCCCTTCAAGAGTCTGTCATGTACACAAACCTTTGTGGTCTGGTTATGTATTGATATTACCCCTGTGTTAAATTTTCCACCATTTTGGATTGTTTTCAAAACCTACTTTTTCGAACTCGTCCTAGGCCGTTTGCCTGATCGGCACCAAACCAGCGCAGAAAGATTCTCTGGAGTCCCAATATCAATAACTATCATAAAAATTTTTAACTTTTGATTCATCGTCGCAACGGTACACCAAAACGAACGTAGCGAGAGTGGCCACTTTAGCTTAAATGGTTATAACTCTTGAACGGAATGACATATTATCACCAAATTTGGTATACTTCAGTAAGGTCATTCTGAAGACACACAAGAAAAGTTAGAGTTAGATCATAGTTCGATTCACAAATCAGTGAAAAAGCAGGCTGGTATTGAGATTGGTTCTTAGTTTCTCTGGTAAATATTGATGTATTCAGATATTAATGTATTTGATTTATGTAGACATATTCTTATACTCCAAGCTAGTATTATAATGTATTATATGGCATTTTATTGAATTTATGATGTCTTTACAATGAAGTGGTTCTCAAATGGTGGGTCAAGATGCAAAAATGGCTTTATTAAATATGGGTTTGCAATGAAGTGAGTTGCAATGAGGATAAAAATGGTTTGTGCTGATCACAAATGTGTTTTGTGCTGTGGATTATTGGCTAAACAAACACAAAAAAATAACTAAAAATAAATAAATAAATAAAAATATAAATGTTAGAATATAAAGACATTATATTTGTATGATAAAATGTATTTGCATTTTGTTGGGGTGCCACTTGATAGCCAATGTAAAATCTGGGTCCTGAAGCAAAATCAGCTGAGAAGCACTGCTTTAAATCTTTTTCAGAGACATAACCCAGCAGCATCAAGACTTATTTAATCACTAAGCCTAATGTAGACCTTCACAGAACTAAATACTGTATAATAATATCAGTAAGCTTTGCAATAAGCAAATTTCAACATATAATACAGTTCTCACCAGGACTTCATTGGACGGCTTGATAAGAGTTGGAAGAATCAAAACAGCATCTGCAGGCACTGCACCGATTTCTCCAGTTCGTTCATTCTTACCCTTCAACCAGCCACGGTCAACAGAAAACTCATCATCTTTAATGAGGAGGAGTAGCTCGGCCTTCTTAAAGCTGAGAAATGTCTGATCATCTTGAAGAAAAACCCATATTGTTTCTTCATTAGACAATGTCACAAATACCCATTTTCACACCTTTTAAAACAAAAACGATTTAGTAAAATGTATGCAGCTAATTGTCTCTCCTGACCTGGTCTGTTAACCTCTTTTAGAGTAACAGCATAATGTGAGCGTTCTATGAGGCCTGCCAGGAACATGGCTACCAGATCAGAGATGTCCAAAGCCATTATTGCATTCAGTGTGAAGTCTCCTTTCAGAGTCAGCAAACACACAGACTTCCTGTCTCTGGAGGAAATTAGACAGGTGGAATTCAGTTCATTCAGATACATTTAGGAAAGAAATCATGCATATTTTTGTCAAAACTAATTGAAAACCTATCATCAAAGAACACCTGAGAATATTTTAATATTGTAACTGACAACATGATACAAGCCCATCATACATTAACTGATGCCCAAACTAACCTAACAGTGTTGATCCCGGTGACCTCTGGGTAAGATAGTACCAAAAGCTTCTTTTCGCGTTCATCTAGGAATGTTATTCCCATTGAGTTTATGGCCAGGATAAACCTGTTCTTGGGTAGGGTAGGACCTGAATATGAAACGGTAAAATATTTATTTCATAAAAAAAAAAAAATAATAATAATATTATATATATATATATATTAAGGTTTTTACTGATATTTTTCTTTATTAGTTATTGTGGAAAAGATCTAATTTCTGAATTAGTTTGCAATGTATTTAATACTGAATGTATATAAATATATTAATAATTCATACCAGATAACTTTGCAACTTCAAAAAACTTGGAGAAGAACATGGACCACTTCTGACGAGCATAGTCAACCACCTCAGCTTTCACAAGAGCAGATTTGGTCCGAGTGTTTATAAGTGGGCCCTGGACAAAAGAGGCACATATTTCTTCCAATTATGAAAATTCTGTCATCATTAACTCACACTCACACTATTCCAAACCCATATGACTTTCTTCCATGAAAAATGTATCAATGCATCCATCTGAGAAAGGAATTTCAATCACAGTATTTACGAATCAATTATCACCACAGAATATAGGGATAGGGAGCGAAGGGAACTAACCAGTTGTCTGTTGATTACAGTAACCTGTGATTAGTTAATGACACGTGGCAACCGCAAAAAGATCAAACATTTTTATCTAGCGCTGAGTCTTGTGAATGGAGCTGCCACCTCCGTTCAGCCACCTCTCTTCCTATCCCAAAATAAATAGGGAATTCCCTAATGAATAGGGAATTTGCCATGTAAAACCGCCTTTATACTCTACTAACAGATAGTTTTTAAATCTATGACCCTGCTCGATTTAAACATGGATCTTATCTGTCTGCACACAACATATTTCATTCTTAATTATGGGTGCAATTAATGTTAACGTTACATGATATGCAAATCATAATGCTTCTTCCACAGTTTACATACTGTCTGTTTGTAAGTGTGTTTGTATCAAGTAATTGTGTTGAATCAGACATTGTTATCCTTTATTCATATTGGATATCTATAATGGATTTAACATATCTATATGTACCATATCATGTCTATATGTAACATATTCATATTTATAACCTTGTGTGACCCCGAGTACTCATGCCTGGACGTATTTTGGCTTTGCTATACGCAATGCATAATTTAATTTAAACTGACTGATCTCAGTTCAAAAGACTCTGAGCTGTCAGTAAAGGGTTGAACTTTCGACGTCCTTACAACATGGCAACATGGCAAACAACATGGCACTGATCACAGCGGAGTTTATCTTTGGGAGAAATGCCAACAAAACTACAAAACTAATTCTGGTAAGAAACCTAATTAAGTTTTTACATTGAAACCTGTTTGAGTCAAAAAAAGAGAGTCCCTAGTTTCATCCGATATGCCATTTTAAAGATTTAAGAGATTTATCGCGAATGCCACGCTGCTAAACACAGTGTACACTAATGTGTATAATAGTACAAGGTTTTCATTAGAAATCCTATATTTATTGTGCATTTTCACATTGAGAAAAAAAAAAAGTTGGCTTTATTTGGAGCTAGGATGAAAATATGGTGCATTTTGAACTGTTCTGAGACCAGAGCAGACAGACAGCACAATGGAGGTTAAGTAATTTACAAAATAGAGTGCAAGCTTTCAATATCTTGGTATTATTTAAAATTTCACGACTTAGTCTCACTGTCCACATATGTGGACATAATTCTTTTTTAGAAAACTATTTGTTTCGATTTTGTTTTGTTTTTTTGGCATGTTTATTAGGTGCTACTGGTTACAAAAAATTGAAATTGAAATTGAAAATGCACACAGCAGTCACACTTGGGTCTCAGGAGGATAAAGCATGTAACATTATTTTTCTGTTTATATATGCAGCCACATATATAAGCCAAAACTTCTCTAGTGCTCAAGTCTGGTGCATGTCTGTACTGTCTAAATTAAGAAGGTTCAGTAAAAACTTGAATCTTTTTCTGCATATTTTTTACAATAATTTTGAATCGTTCCAAAATAATCGAATCATAAGCAAATTTCAGATTTCATGAGGCATCGTTATCGTTAGGTAAAGAATTGTAATCAAACTGAATCATTGTCGGAGCAAATCATATTTGCAGAATATTTGCCTAATTGGCAGAATATTAGCCTTCAGTCACATAAAAAGTCATTGTGGTTTGGAACAACATGGGTGAGCAAATGAAAGAATTTAAATTTTTGGCTGAACTTGAGAAGTAATCGAAACATCTCTACCTGGGCATGTGCTGTGCTGATTATTTGGACCCACTTGGCTTCAGACTTAGCTTCTACAAGTTTTGAGTTAATGCACTCCTGAACTACAGTCTTGGCATTCTCCATACTGCAGTCTGAGCCAAATTGCACATAGAAGTGCTTCGCTGCCAGCTCAACGTAGTCCGTCTCCTGATTGGCACATGAAAATAAACTCCATATGAATGAATGACATACAATATCATAGTATTTCTATGTACTTTTTTTTATGGTAATAAAAAGCTAAACAATAATTTTTTATATCATTCATACTGCAGTTGTCCTCAAGCACACCTTCTCACACTGGTATTCTCCATACTTCAGGCCTCTGATGACCTGTCTGTAGATAAGGTCTGTGCTGACAGTATCCTTGCTGCAGTCATGCCAAGGTGTAAAGATCTCTTTACGGAAGTAGAGGCGCCAGGGGGCATGTTGCTCCTGGCCACCCTTCCTCTTCACTTCCTGCTCACACTGAGAGATGGCATCCATCACATGCTCACGGCCATTACCCAGAGACCACACCTACAGAGAGTACCATACAATTAGGGTACAATACTGCTCCTAAATCAGAAGAAGTCTTGAAAAAACTTGAAAGTCATCTGAAGTCTTCATCATTTTCTTCAAAAAATAACTGAGGGCTCAATACCTTGTCATATAAAGCCATGTAAAGTGAGAAGCCAAACATGTCCTGAAGTTTGACCTTCTGTGAAAGAACTTGGCAGACCTCTTTGGATGTGGATGCAGAATCTACAGGCAGACTGATAGTTCTGCCATCCATCAGAGTCACCGAGATAGCCATGGGTTTCTTGGACTTCGTTGCCTGTGAGTGAACAATAAGTGCATTAATTATATAGTCTAACCTATGGCAGATTGTCTAGCCTAACCATAACCTTTGTGCTAGACCATAGGATAGTGAAGTTTTAGTGTCTTCACCTGGAGTTCTAGCCAGCTGGGAGGCTCTCCACGCACTCCATTGGCAACAGTACGCCTCAGTCTCTCTGCACAGTAGGGCGCGTATCCCACAGGACCAAAACGAAGGAAACTTTGGAGGTACTGTGAGAAGAAGTGATCATATTCTTACTCAGTATTTTTGTCTTATTTTCCAGTTAAAATATCTAAACATCCTTAAAACATGATACACTTACTTGAGAAGCAAAATTACCTAAGATTTAGTTTTATAAGAGAAATATAACAAAATACAGTGAGATTTATGCTTTAAATAAGAAAAAATATATATTTGCCTATGGGGTAAGAAAAATAAACAATTCATTGACACATTTTTTATTTATTTATTTATTTGTATTTTTTTAAGCATAAATATTACTGATTGTTGCTGGATTTATATGAAAATATAATATCTTAAATCATTTTGGTTTTCAAAGAAAAGGTTCTTGTTTAAAGTATGTTTAGATATTTTATCTAAAAGGCTTAAGCACACCCTAGAGACCATTGCAAATGTGTTACTACGTAAAGACATGATCAACTCCTAAAAATACCTTAATAAAGCGCTCATTAGGAGGGAAGATGCCCAAGCAGATGGACAAAAGGATCCAGCCACGGTAGAAGCTTCCACGACTCGGGTTCTCCTGGAGCTGCTTACAGATCTGGCAGTAGATTTCATCCCTAACCAGAGATGGTAAGAACTTAGAAGTAGAAACTTCTACTGACTTCTAAACAATAGATTCCTTATTATTTTTAGTAATTAGTAACCTGAGGTCGCGTCTGACAATGGCATATCCAACGATAATATGCAGCTTTTCTAGAGATGTCATTGGTCGGTCCAGGGTGAGTCCCTCTCCATTAATCATTTCATCTTCTTCGTTAATAGTTTGTACAGTGGGTGGTTTGGAAACTTCAAACCCATTCTCTGACTTCATATGAAGAGTAAATGAGTCAAGATGTTGAATAATTTATCTATTTAGGATTTGTAATAATTTGAGTAATCTGGAGTTTTTTTTATCCATGTTCTTGTAAGAATGATTAAGTGTTGTATTAGTGCAGAAGTGTATTTACTTTTACAGCATTTATGTCTGTCTCACCTCTTCTTCAATAGTAGATGGTTTTCTATTGGATCTGTTTGGTGGCACCCCCTCAGGTGTTGTGGAGGTCTTTCTGTTTCGAGACATTAAATCAGTGAAAGTAGAAGTCTTTCTGTTTTTAGGACCCTGCTCCGCTATAGCAGATTGTTTGCGGTTTTGAGCCTCTTCTGGGATAGATGTTTTTCTGTTTCGAGTTGAAGATTTTCGGGAAACCTCTTCTGGAATTGTAGAAACATTTGTGTTCTGAGTGTTCCTTGTGTTTCTTATCCTCTGAAAATAATAAGATAGCATTATATTTAAAATAAACACTTTGAGAACATCTTATATTTCGGATTGAAAACAAGTTACGCTCAATCGACAGCATTTGTGGCATAATGTTGATTACCATTTTCATAAAAAAAAAAGCAAAAATCGAGGTTACAGTGAGGCACTTAAAATATTTGGAGGGTTTGAAGGCAGAAATGTGAAGCTTATAATGTTATAAAAGAACTTACATTAATTCTTTTGTTAAAACTCGTGTATTATTTGAGCTGTAATGTTGTTTAAAATCATTATTTTTACAGTCAGTTTAGGCTTTATTGACATTATATCATCATGGCAACAAAGTTGTAAAATTGGCTATAACTTTACACCGAAAAGGTTAGTTCATGATTTTACCACACTAAAAGCACGTTAACACGCATATTGTTTACGTCTTGTGGCTATACTTGTAAAACAGTATTTTAATGTTCAGGGATTGGCCCCATTCACGTCTTTTGTAAGTGCCTGACTAGAACCCAGATTTTTGCTTTTTGTAAAGAAAAAGAGGGGCAAGTCAAAATAAACTTTTGTGGTAATGAATATTATGCCACAAATGCTGTCGATTGAGCTTAACTAGTATTGAACCTGGAATATTCCTTTAAACATACAACTGCTGAATGCTTTTCTTTTTAAAGAAATAATTCACCCAAAATATACTCACCCTCATGTCATTCTAATTGCATATGACTTTCTTTTAGAACAGAAAAGGATCATTTTTGCTATGAAAGAAGCTTGTTCACAGTGGCTTGCATGTTCAAACGAGAATGTGCTGTTAAACATAAGTTCTCACACCAACACACATGCCACTTTGAACAAGTTTCTCTAATGCCCTCATGAATGCTCAACGAACATCAAGATTTTCACTGAAAAATTACTTAAATCTTGGGTTGTTTCTTACTATATGCCTTCAGAAGACTTGGAATATGACGCATGTCTTGGAATATGAGTTGCATGGACTACTTTTATGACACTTTTGGGTACTTTTTAAGCTTTAAAGGGATAGTTCACTCAAAAATGAAAATTCTTGCATCATTTACTCACCTTTATGCCATCCCAGATGTGTATGACTTTCCTTCTTCTGCTGAACACAAAGATTTTTAGAAGAATATCTCAGATCTTTAGGCCCATACAATGCAAGTGAATGGTAGCCAAAACTTTGAAGCTCCAGAAAGCATATAAAGACAGCATAAATGTAATCCACATGAATCCAGTGGTTAAATCCAAATCTTGTGTGGGTGAGAACCAGATCAATATTGAAGTCTTTTTTACTATAAAGGTCCACTTTCACTTTCGCATTCTTCTTGTGTTTCTGGCGTTTCGCATTCTTTGTGCATATCGCCATCTACTGGGCAGGGAGGAGAATTTATAGTAAAAAATGACTTAAATATTGATCAGTTTCTCACCCACACCTATCATATCGCTTCTGAAGATATATATTTAACCACTGGAGTGTTATGGATTACTTTTATACTGCCTTTATGTGCTTTTTGGAACTCCAGATTTCTAGCCACCATTCACTTGAATTCTACTGACCTACAGGGTTGAAATATTCTTCTAAAAATCTTTGTGTTTGTGTTCAGCAGAAAGTCATACACATCTGATGGCATGTGGGTGAGTAAATCATTAGATAATTTTCATTTTAGGGTGAACTATCCCTTTAAAGTAAGTCACTATCAGCTGCCATTGCATTGAAAAGACAGACTGGGATATTCATAAAAAAAATCTCCTTTTGTGTACCAACTAAGAAAGAAAGTCATACGAGTTTGGAATAACAAGACAGTGAGTAAATTATGAAAGAAACTTTTTTAGTTAAATTATCCTTTTAAGAAGCAAAATGTGTTAACAGGAATGGAGTGTTGCAGAACCCCTTGAGTCGTCATTAGAAATCATTTCACATCATTTAGTCATAAGATGCAAGAGTCCTCTAACCTGGTCCAGGCCCACCATATGGCTGAGGCGTCTATCCTGTCTGGAGGCCACATCCTGCTGCAAGGAGCGATCAGCAAAGCCTGGTGTGCTTCTTGAGATCTGCTGAACCTTAGGTTCGGGGAGATCACCCATAAACCTCAGAATCATCCACCAAACTGTTAGTGAAGCCTGTGGAGAAACAGAGGAACAGTAGTACTAAGTTGTGATTCTTCATGCCTTGCCAGAAAAAAAACAAAACATAAAGCAATCAAAGATTACAGCACTGGTCAATGTCTAAAGTAAATTTACCAGGACATCATTCTCCTCCTCATGGTAGAGCAGGGGCTGACGTATTCTCTGGCGAATATGTGTGGGTGTGGCAGCACCCTGGAAGTACATTGAAGCAAACTTGGAGAAAGAGTACTCATCCAAATCATCATAGTCTTCCTCTGGATTGTCTATCATTGGAGCATCATCAAGATCCACCTCCTCAAGCAGTGTCCGTTTTCCCTCTAAATCCTGAAAAATGCAACAAACAAATCTCCAGCTGGCACCAGTAGTTTTTAAATTAGTGTTAACATTATGCATCATTGAGAATCTTGATCTCTGACCTCAAAGCCCACAGGTGCCTGGCCTTCCAGTCCTCCAACCATGCTAGGCAAGAAGCCAAAGATATCATCCACCATTTCTTGGTCATTGATGGATTCCAAGCGCTCAGCCACCTCTTTTTCTTTTTTCTGACGCAGAACTTCCTCTAGCTTCCTCTGTCTCTCTAGAACAGCAAACTCTTCTGCCTTGCGTTCCTGAAGTGAGAGGAAAGCCTACAAACAACAGAGACAGTGAGTAAGATACAACAGCCACATTATGGGATTTTGTGATTAATTCAGCCATATGACCAAAAGTATGTGGACATCCAAACACTTCACCCATTTGTGCTTACAGAACATTTTATTTCAAAACAATGGACATTTATAGGGAGTTAGATTTCCGTTTTTTGCTATAAAAGCTTTTTACTACTCTGAGAAGGCTTTCCATTAGATGTTGGAACATAGCTGCTGGGGATTCACTCCCATTCAGACACAAGAGTATCAGTGAGGTCAAGCACTTCAATGGGGTGTTCAGTAGGGTTCAGGATTGGGCTTTGCGTAGGCCAATCAAGTTCTTCCACACCAGACTCAGTAAACCCTTTTTAAGGACCTCACTTTGCACACAGGGTCATTGTCATGGGAAAAATTTTGTCTAAGGAGTTTATATGGCTGCTTGCTTCATTTTATGCACCTGCTAGTAATAGGTGTAACTGAAAAAGCCAAACCCGTCAATTAGAAGGGGCTATCCACATACTTTTGGCCATGTAGATAGCTTGAACTACTGTATTTCACAACTACTGTCATCAAATCATGGCAAGTCTATCTATCGGGAAACAGCTTACATCTCTCTTCATCTTCTTGACAGCTCTTCTGGCTAGAGTTCCTCTGGTATAAGCCTGCAGGAGGACCACTGCGTCTCTCTTTCGTCTCCACTCTTTTCTCGCCAGATAGCCACGGGTCTGAGTCTGAAGCAGTAGAGTTGCCTGTCGTTTCTGTTTATACTGCCAGGCTAGTTGACGAGAACGCACTTGAGCCCGCAGACGGGCAAAACCCAACTGGACCTGCAGAAAGAGAAGTGACACTCTACATACATATACATGCACCAGGGTTATGATAGCTTGAAATTTGAATTGATAGTTTTCATTTTCAATTTAGTTTTATTTTAGCTAGCTATAACTGTACTCTGACTTTTAGTTTAAGTTTAGTTTCACTTTTTCAGTATATTTATTTTTTATTGTAATTTAGCATTTTAGGCCTGCCAAAGTTAGTGTTAACTCATGAATATAATTAAAATATGTTTAATGTTGTAAAATTTCTCAGGGCTTTCTAATATTAAAGCTGAAGTATGTAATTTCTGAGAGAGTAGCGCCACCGAATGGAATTGCAAAAATAAACAATGTTTTCAAAACAGCTTTCTGAATATGCCCCTCAACTGCCTCATTTAAAAAAAAAAAAAAAAAAGTTAGTCCCTCCCCCATCTCACACCATTGGTTGAGTAACGTTGTTTGGGTGGGTCTAAGCAGGTCGCTCAAAACAAACTGAGGAATTTTCATAGCGCCATAGAGACACAATATTTACAGTTTTTAAGAAAAATAACCTATGAATGGCTTACTTATAGTTTTCTTTGCATATTAAGCTGGAATAGAAGAAAGTATTTTAACACTGAGAAAGGTACATACCAGTCATGTAGTACGCGAGACCGGATTCATATTTTCATGGTCTTGGTCTTATCATGGACTCGTGAGCAATTTGATTCGGTCTTGACTTGAACTCAAACAAGTGTGGACTCTGACTTAACCCAGAGTCCAGTCGAGTCCCTTTTCAAAAAATATACAGCGAAAGCTTCGACTTATCTGACAAACATTTTTGACTTACAATATGAGAGATCTTGACATTTGTCCTGCATTTCAATCAGCTGCGTACAATCAGAACTAGTCATGCAAATAAATAATCCTATTGAGTCGGTGTGTGTGGGGTGGGGGTTCAGCGAATTGGCCAAACAGGTTAGCAAAAATGTCTGAATCGATTGGCTATTCAGTCTGATTCGTTCGGACTGCTATCTCACTAAATTAAACCAGCATTACGATATTTTAGAAAACGGAAAACAAACCAATCGTTGGATAAAGTGGATATTTAACAACTGTCAACAAAAGACAGCTTTTTTGAGAGGTAACTTTGAGAAACTTCTATTGGTACCTCTTGTTAATAAGGTAAAGTTATTGCATCCAATCATGCTGTTTTTCAGTAGTTTTTCTATGTAAACATGCTAAATGGATGTCTTTGACCATTGCATTATGTATCACTGTGTTTTTGGCATCTCGTGCAGGAGCACCACTATTTTATGTTTCTTTTTTAAGTTAAAAAGAACAAAAACTGTTAAAAACGTGTCTCAAGACATCTGTGTTATACTCTATTCCCTGATAGCACACGTACAACACCCAGACATCTATTTGATGTGTGTGTTTACATCTGGAAGACATCTATTTTACGTTGTTTGCCAATAATGTCATAGTATGTCTCAGATGTCAATAAGACATTTTGCAAATATCTTTGAGACGTTTATGATTTAGAATGATTGTAATTCTGATCTTTTTAAGATATTTTGCAGATGTTAGATGCTTTCCAGATGAAAAGATCTAAAACAGACATCTTGGAGACGTACAGGTACGTGTGCTTTCTGGGCTCGTTGCACTGCGTTGGTCTGAACGGCCTTTAGTCTTTTAGAAATGCTTTAGCCACACATACTACATGCTTCACATACTGAAGAAAAAAAAAACTTCTCTCAATGTCAACAGAATTGAATGGTTTCTGAAAGAAAAAAAAAGAAAATTCTGTGCGATTAAATCTTACAGGCAAAAATAAGCAGA